>NC_060896.1:9008888-9301388 GCF_014805685.1 Silurus meridionalis | reverse complement strand
AGCAATGGAAATGCAATGAAGACTTTCTCTTCATAAGAAAGCAGCTGAATTACAGTGAAGCCGTGGATCCCCACAGAGTTTATCATCTGTATGTATCCACACTATGTTCATGTGTAATTATTTTAGAAGATGGTCTATGGGGATGAAAAAAAATTTCTGGCCCATAATATGTAAGAAATAAAATACGTGTGGAGCTTGGATGAGAAAATAATCAACAATTTTCCATGTTTTCACTTCCAAAGGTGATTTTTACTTTTTTATTTACTTTTATGCCACAGAAATTTGCCAATGATTGTATTGTAAATTATTTTAAAAAATAACATGTCAATGCTGCAATCGGCATCTAACTAAATTTCCCAGATGACAGCACGGTCTACAAAAACAGCCACTAAGGGAATGCAAAACCATGTCACCACAGACGCTTTTACATTCACGTTACACTGATTACTGATTATACACACTCCTCGACTCAACCACACACTGGCAGTAATTGAGGACTGTCACTCCACACTCTTATTGTGAAGTATACACTCCATGTGCTTAATACCAGCAGACTGCTGTTTATTGCATTTTTTTTCTTCTGCTCTAGTTCAAATTGTTTTGTTTATTGTTCGATACTTGACCAAAATGTCTTTGGAGTGTGTCTCTGTTTTCTATGTTATTCCTAATAAAGTACTGATTACCTGCATTTATATGCATTATATACACTATGTGGACCAAAGATGTGAAACACCTGACTTTTCCTTTCTCCAAGCTCCATAAAGATATGGCTTATACTGGTTGGAGTGGATGATCTGAGTGGCCTGCTGAAGAGCTCTGTCCTCAATGCCGACTGCACTCTCACCCTACATCAGTATCTGGTTTTACACCTTATTGGCACAAATTTCCAATATCTAGTGGAACATCTTTCCAGAAGAGTGGATGTTATTATAACAACAAATCTGAAATTAATGTAGAATGGGATGCTCAAAAAGGACATACAAATCTCATGGTTAGGTGTCCACAAAACTTTGTCCATATAGTGTAGTCTACTTGATATATGTTTATAGATTTAGTCAAATCTGTGAAACAAATTATTTCATTTTATTATTTACATTCTGAATAAATAATCAATCATTCAAAAACTCGAAATTATTGCAAAAAATGCAGCTTGTCGAGTTATCGAGTTCTCTGACCTGATTTTTTTTTCCACGCTGGAAAACCTTCTGAGTGTTGCAAAGCAAGACACAGAAGATTCCCTCTAAAAAGTAACACAAACATCTCTTTACAGAGAAGTTCAACATATCAATTGTTTAAACATTTTTATCTGTTTATTATTTGACTTTTCGACTAGAGAAACGATAGCTTATTTAGAACAAGCATATTCATATAAACCTGTGATTTCTATTACATCGACAATCCAAAGTAAGTTGGCTTGAAACCCTTTACAACTTCAGCCCAATTAGACTTCTGCAGTACTGCCCTATATTATTCACCATGTCAGTATATACAGTATGCACCTGTTTACACTTCAGTGTATCTTTCAGTAACTCCACTATATTACCTTTTAATTATAGGATATAATCAGATGTAGTGATACCCCCTTAATATAAAACACTACATTTGAAAATTTCAATTTGACCAGTTTATAAAATTTATATTTTCCATTTCTAACCAAGATATTCTTCCTTTATGAACAATATGAAGCCACCTTCTAAGACTAGTACTTATATATATATATATATATATATATATATATATATATATATATATATATATATATATATATATATATAGCTGCATTCCCGGGAAGCATGGTCGTATTTTCTACTAGTTAATTATGCATGCGAGAACACATGCAATGTCCTTTAGAGTTAAATGTCTTATTTATTGTGTCTATTGGAACATCATGCACACAGCAGATAAGCTCTACCTTAATGCATAATCTCAAGCAAAGACAAAAGCTGCTGCAGAAATGCATGACTGCAGGACATTATCTCTAAGATAATTTGCTTTTTAAAGCCATCAGCTTTCTTAACATTTATTGAAATTTACCCATGCATGAAAGTCAACTTTCATTGCAATTCCACAATTGGAGGCATTAGAACAGCCTTGTATGTCAAAAAGGCAATATCCTATGGCAGTTAATTAACAGCCTTTAGATTTGAATGTCTTTTTTTTTTTTTTTTTCGGAAGCAAAATCAATCACGACTGCTGACCAAAGATGGTCCTCTTTCAAGGACCCAATTTGTTTACAGGTCTACATCAATGCCCAGCATGTGCAGACTAAATGGAAAAGCAGAAAGAGGTGAGAGAGGATGGATCTGGCAAGTTAGCACTAGCATCTGCAGTGGTGCTCAGTATCAGGCGAAGGGGGGATGAGGAATTGGGCTGAGCACCCGCTTTCCACTGAAAACAGCTTGCTGTTGTCAAGCAGCACATCAAGCTCTCCCTACACTCCCATCATCATCGCAGTCATTTATCACCCGCTGCACCAAGCAGGTTGTCTGTTTGGGCACTTTCCAAGATTCTGATGCAGGAAGAAAGAGTTGTATGAGACCCCTTTAAAGAAACCCCTGTGTAGTTTTCTCAGTAAGAATTTAAATGCTGGGTTAAGATGAAATTGCAAAAATTGAAAGAACACTAACCTAAACACTTATCCTTTAAATTGTGCCAATTGAACTTTTCCAGATGTGAAAAAATAGATACATGATGCATAATTGTAAGCAAAAGAAGAAGAATAGAAGAGCATGTATTTGTCACATATACAGTACATTACAGCACAGTGAAATTCTGTTTTTGCATATCAAAGCGCAGAGTCAGCCACGATACGCACACCTGGAGTACAGAGGGTTAAGGGGCAAAGAGTGGGGCCCAATAGTGGCAGCTTGGCAATATCGGGGCTTGAACCCCCAACCAGGAACCCATCACCTTATCCACTGAGCTACCATCTCCCTGAAACCCTTTGCTGAAATGCATTACAGCAGCGTATTGCTATAGAAATACAATACATTTTCTAACTCATAATTGAATTGTGTCAGCGACTATGAACAGGGAATTTGTTTCCCATTGACCATTGCATGCATGTCACATGTTTGTTTGCATAACTGATTCGAATTAATGTTTACTTACAGTATTCTTTGTCTTTTATTTATTGTTGTTAACTCTTGTTTCATGATCTTTGTGGGTTTCTTTGTTCCTTGTTCATGATGTTTATGTTTCATAATATTTAGTATTAATATTTATTAATATAAATAACATTTATATTTAGTTTACTCCCGACTATGCTACACCAGGACTATGCTACACCCAGACTATGCTACACCCCCACTATGCTACACTCTGACTGTGCTACACCCTGTCTTTGCTACACCCAGACTATGCTATACCTGCACTATACTACACCTAGACTATACCACACCTAGACTATGCTACACCCCAACTATGTTACACCCAGACTATGCTACACAGTCCCTGTATCCCACTAATGAGAAACATTCTCAAAGGTGATCGTAAAAGCCTCATAAAACACATAACATGGATGCAGCCACAAATGGTTACAAAGTTTCTACAGACTTAAACCATGCCCAGGAACTCCTGGCTGAAAGATTTATTGCTTTTTTATATATATATATATATAGAGTTGTTTTTAAATAAATAAATAAATGTTCACATAAAAATTCCCTAGTTACCATGTATTTAGTTCTCAGGTCTATGAATATTCTTATATTCATTATCTTCTATATATATATATATATATATATATATATATATATATATATATATATATAATATAACCAATCCCATTTGTTGTTTTCCAGCCTTCTTTATCTTGATGGTTAACACTAGCCAGATAACTTGCTACAGTTGCTAAATGATGTATCTGAGATGGCACATGACCTTTACCTCCAAAAATACATCCCTCATGTTGGAACAGATCGCTCTAAACTGTGAATGACTGAACAACACAACTTGCAGGAGCTCAGGAACTGCGAATATTCCAATGCATCTTTTTTTCATTGTCTGACTCAATAATGAAGTGTTATTTCTATTATTATTATTATTATTATTATTATTATTATTATTAGCATGTAATTATTTGTGGCACTAAGAGTTCTGAAAAAGGAAATTTAAGGCATCATGAGATTTCCTGTGATACATGGTCATTAGTTTAAAATCTACTAAAAGTTTAGCATAGTGCTTAGTGTCCTGTCAGAGAGAAGTTGGAGAAAACTATGAGGAATTAAATCCCACAGTGTCGCAGACTTTACTTTACCTTACCTCACCCTGGGCAAAATGAGGACAACTTTCATCCACATGGTTGTTGGTACAAATTACACCTTCTGCAACTGTAACTTTTGCTTTAATTGCTATTTGGAGCTCTTGGCATGGTTTTTAGATATATAAGAACTCCAGCGAGTTTAAACCTCTCAGGAGCCTCTCAAGTTTATATATATATATAAAAGAAACTCCTTTAAAAATCTCATGCACTTGTACAACATCAACTTCTTAAACGTTTTATGATGACAACCATAATGTTCTTTTTTAAAAATGCTGTTAAGTTTCTACATTTCCGGAATTCTGTCATAGTGACGCTGCACAGGAGTTTGGCTTCATGGGCATGACTGAAACTAAAGACAAGGTCCCTTGCTTCTTTAAAACTCAATAACTCAGCTCTGACATGTTTGAGTTCGGCTGTTCATTAGAGTACCAAAGAGCTCCCGAAAGGGAGGTGTGGCTCTTATCTCTAAACAACCCCCTTCCAGCATCTCGCTCTGAGGCTAAATCTTTTCCTATAAACACACAGAGTGATATAAGGTCCAAACAGGCTGAGTACACTACCGCTGGTGGTTAAGTCAGTGCCTGAGAGTAGTTCATATGTCAGTACACAACGATCGACTCCAGATGCGGAAAGATGTATGGCTGCTTAACGATGGCTCTGTACTGTGAATGTGTAGGATGAGAGCTCACAGAGAGCACGAGAGAGAGAGAGTGAGTGAAATGAGAGAAATAGAGGTCTGGGCCTGACTGTAATTACCTTCTCTGCACAGTGTGAAGCCCTGTTTGAATGCTATTCTGACTGTAGTGTCATTATCACAACTGTTAAAATAAATACAAAAGCATTGCTATTTAAGTTACTGTAATTAAATATCCCAGTTTATTTCAAATTATATGTTTATATAATAAATGTATCTGTACCTCCACATCTGCCTTGTGTGTGGAAAAAAGGCTACAATCCGCTTACTCACATATACAGAGTTTTAACTATAGTACATAATGCAATATTAAATGTACTCCCTAATATTATGGAGAGACTGGTGTGAGTGCAGATATTTCATTTATTATGCAAAGCCTGAAATATATAGATGAATGGAAGAGTAACAACAACCATGCAAGACAATGAGTGAAGTATTATTAACAGTGAATTATCGGTGACTAGGTCATGTGACAAAGAGCTGCAGTTGCTGGAAAACATATACTATGGTCCATAAATCACTACAGATATTTAGTGTTTTCAGCACCAGAGTGATAAAAAAGTAATAAAAGTATTTATGCAACAGACAGCATTGCTGACTCACAGCTGCATGGTCTAAAGCTTGATCCTAAACTAAAAGTCTGCAATTAATTTGCATTTTTATATTTTATGAAAGCTTTTTACAAAGATACTAATTTCCTTAAACATTCCTTGACTGTCCAAAGAACTACCCAAAGACTTCAATTATGCCAAAGTGTTTTGAAGTAGATAATTTTTTTATCAGAATATGGAAATTTGTTACCATCATCGCCAGCATCATCCGCTTGCAATATATAGTGATTATATAGTGATAGATAGATAGATAGATCTATGACTGTCTATGTCTGATGATACAGTCAATGTCCTCATCAATATAGAAAATCAACATAAGTATATCTATAACATTATCTATTTTTTACGATTTGTGATTTAGGACAGATAAACAAATCTTGGACACAAGGCATGAAGCCGGAATAAATCATATGTGAAAAGATAATTATCTGCAATTTTGTTACTTGTTTATATATTTATAGCTGTAACTCAAAATTTGACACAGCTCATACATAGAAAATATTGATCAGCTTTTCAATGGTGAACTCAAGCTATTTAATCTTCCAAAAAAGTCATGTCTGCTCCAATAATTTAAATATATTTTATTATCATTATTGATTATTGAATATATGCACTTACCAGTGGCAGATAATTGCTGCTGAACTCATGTCTCTTAAGTTAATAATACAGTGAAGAAGATTGCAAGCATTTGACTATGTTTTTCATTAAAGAAGAGATTATTGGGCCTCTTATGCTGCATCTGTTTCCTTTTCTAAAGATAATCATGTTTTTTTCTTTCTCTGTCTTCGAATCATGCTGTGTTTTAAGTTTGCTGTTTGTGTAGAATAATTGCATGGCTGGCTGTAGGAAGGGCAAGTGTGTAATCAGTAGTTAAGTGCAGTGAGTGAGAACACAGTACAGTCATAATGAGGGGAGGAAGCAGGAGACTAATTGGGCCATAGCAAGCTTGCGTCTCATCAGTCTGGTCTTTATGATGTATGGGTGGAACGGACCGGAGCCAGCCAGCCCACCACTTCAGAGTGCACGGCAATACAAATAACACTGCGCTGATGAGATTAAGCAATTCAAGATGTGTGTGTTTGTGTGTGTATGTGTGTTCATTGAAGGCAGATAGAGAGGCGGTTTGTTCCACCAACCACCCCTGCTGACGTGCGACCTCCGCACACCACTGAGTATACAACCACACACTAGATTTGTCCACAGTAAACAAAACTCGACTCTGTCCTTTGTTGTCTTGTGTGCCACGCTGCAGTAAACATACTGAACAATTTCCTGTAAAGTCACAGCGTGTGGGAAAAAGCAAAGGGCACAGGATATGGTAAAACTTTGTCTCTAAAATCAAAGCCTTGAAAAGAACCAAGCATTCTTGGTGAACCTGCATGTAGTCAAGCCAAAGAGAATAGAAGTTTAAAGATTGTGTTGTGGTCCCCACCATAAAGCCAAGAAAAAAACATTTTCACACTTAACTTGACTTGACAAACAGAAAGAGCCAACTAAATATTTCTATTTGATTAGCCAACACATGACAGGTCATAGGAGCCGGATCTAATTGAGAGTTTTAAAATTACAGCCTAAATGAATATATTGTCAATGGTTAGTTTTAGATTTTTGTACACAGTCATTCACTACTTTTTAGGACCAGACATCCTGGTTTCCAAACCAGCACACAATCTTGATTAAGCCCAGACAGGGTTTGGATTTATTTTGCTGCTGAATCTAACTATAAAGAAACAAATACAACCACTTTCCACATTAGGTTCATTTCTGGAGTCCACATCAGTGTATGAGTAGTATGTGTGTATAACCTTTTCCAGGTCTGCTTTGTCTTTTACATTTAAAAAAATCATCATAGGCTGATTTATCTTAAGTTGTACTCTAACGTACCAGTGTACAGCGCATCCAGAAAGTATTCACAACGTTACACTTTTTCCACATTTTGTTATGTTACAGCCTTATTCCAAAATAATTTTCCTCAAAATTCTACTTCACAGCCTTTGCTCAATACTTTGTTGAAGCACCTTTGGCACCAATTACAACTTCAAGTCTTTTTGAGTATGATGCTACAAGCTTGACACACCTATTTTTGGGCAGGTTTTCACATTCTCTCAAGCTTTATCAGGTTGGATGGGGAGCATCGGTGCACATCCATTTTCAGTTTTGAGATGAAGAGATGTTTAATCAGGTTCAAGTCTGGGCTCTGGCTGGGCCACTCAAGGACATTCACAAAGTTGTCCCGTAGCCACTGCTTATCTTGGCTATGTTCTTAGGGTTGTTGTCCTGTTGGAAGACAAACCGTCATCCCAGACTGAGGTCCAGAGCATTCTGAAGGAGGTTTTCATCTAGGATGCATCTGTACATTGCTGCAATCATCTTTCCCTTATCATGACTAGTCTCCTAATTGCTGCCACTGAAAAACATCCCCACAGCATGATGCTGCCACCACCATGTCATGTGCCTTTTACTGAGAAGTGGCTTCCGTCTAGTCACTCTACCATACAGGGCAGATTTGTTGAGTGCTGCAGAGATGTTTTTTCTCCTGCAAGGAGCACCATAGAAGAACGAGAGCTCTTTCAGAGTGACCATTGGGTTCTTGGTCACCACCCTAACTAAGGCCCTTCTCCCCTGATCGCTCAGTTTGGCCGGGCGGCCTGCCACCAGGAAGAGTCCTGGTGGTTCTAAACTTCTTCCATTTACGGGTGATGGTGGCCACTGTGCTTATTGGGACCTTCAATGCTAAAAAAAATGTCTGTACCCTTCCCCAGATTTGTGCCTCAATACAGTCCTGTCTCTGAGGTCTACAGACAATTCATTGGACTTCATTGCTTGGTTTCTGCTCTGACATACACTGTTAACTATTGGACCTTATATAGACAGGACCTTTCCAAATCATGTCCAATCAACTGAATTTACCACAGTCAATCAAATTGTAGAAACATCTCAAGACTGATCAGTGGAAACAGGAGCTCAATTTTGAAAACAGGAGCTCAACACCTGAGCTCAATTTTAAGTGTCATGGCAAAAGGTTTCAAGGTGAAGTGAATGCAAACAAGGTGAATAGTATACTCTAAAAAGTAAACATACACAGAATTAGCCCACATTGTTCAATAAAAGTACAGATTAGACAAAAGTGATACAAACACTGGTTGCTTTAATATGAACATATTTACATCTATAGAAGCCAAGTGACAATAGTGCAATATACACAGATCAGTCATAACATTATGACATTATAACATTATGACTGGTAAAGTAAATAACACTGATTATCTCTTTATTATGGCACCTGTAAGTGGGTGAAATTTATTAGGAAGCAAGTGAATATTTTGTCCTTAAAATTGACGGTCTGCAGTGGTCATTATCTATTAAAAGTGGTCTAAGGAGGGAAACAGTGGTGAACCGATGACAGGGTCATGGGTAGCAAAGGCTCATTGCCTTTTTGGTTTATAGCATCATGCAAATGCAGGTCAAGCGTTTAATGTTTACTTCAAATATCAGAACAAAGATCTCAGTGATTTTGACCACAGCATGGTTGTTGGTGACTGACAGACTGGTATGAATATTTTAGAAACTGCTGATCTTCTGGGATTTTCATAAATATCAGTCATATAGTGCACAGAAATTCTTTGTTGATAAGAGAGGTCAGAGACGATCTCTTTTGAGATTACAGAAACTCGATGGCTGCTCAAATAACCACTCTTTACAACTGTAAAGAAAAAAGCATGCAGAATGCACGTCACACCAACACACTGAGAAGAATCTGAAGGAAAAAACAACTGAACAAGTTCTTAGAAACTGGACAACTGAAGATGGAAAGAAAATCATTCTTAAGTAGCCTTTCTTTGATGTCTGACCCATAAAGACAAAAATGTGTGTGTGTGTGTGTGTGTGTGTGTGTGTGTGTGTGTGTGTGTGTGTGTGTGTGTATGTGTGTGTGTGCATGCTTAGGGAGAACCAAGAATACAGAATGTATTCATTTCAATGCATTCAGAATTCAGCCTTTAGCTCCAGTCTCAGAGGTAAGTGGTAGTGGTATCATGCTGACAGCATGAACACACACACACACACACACACTGATTCCAGAGAGAAGACCCAATTACCATCTCAATATGAGCGCATGAGATTACAGCCCGGAGTCTTTGACCAAAATTATCCCATTCACCTTCCACCGCAACGTTCGCAAAATTGTTTAGTAATTCATTTAATTCACTTTTGCCTTTTCTCTCAGCAAAAACATGAGGTAACTTTTTCCTAACCAGATCACATACGTGCACAGTGTTTTAACCCAGGGTTAACACAATTACACTTTGCAATTTCTAAAATGCAAAATATATAACATATAACCCAATCCATGTCTAAATGAACTGTATCACCTCCTCCTGAGCTTTAGCATTGCAATTGTAATGCATTATAATCCAAACATATGTTCAGTTAGCTTTACATTGTCATTTAGCAGACACTCTTATTCAAAATGATGTATAAAATATGTAAACTGCAGCAGCGATTAGGTGTAGAAAAGCACAAAATATCCAAAAATCATTTCTCATTACATGCTCACACTGTAGTTATTTTATTTAAATCTAACAAAATAGCAAAAAACATAACAAAAAACAAACAAACTAGTGTACAAGTCTACCCATCGTGACCCTCACCAGGTCCTAGTATGAATATGAATGAACATGTTCATATTCACAAATACGAATATACATTTCTTTTGTGTGTGGCATCACATTTGACTGCTCACGCACATCTGACCTACAAACTTTGTATGATTGTTCACATCAAGTCACGTTGAGAAGCTTTTATTGTCATTTCAACCATATATAGTACACGCTGTACTTGGTGAAATGAGATTATATTTCTCCAGAACTCTGGTCGTATATAAAACAACATAGCTGTTTAAGTTTAAGTCTGTAACAGTTCAGTCATGCACAGTCATTTACCCAATAATTCTTCTTACTTTAAAAAAAATCTTACCCTTTAGTATGTGATATCTTACTTAAAAAATCTGTTTAGAACATGTTAATTGTGGGTTTCCTTATTATGCGCACAGGAGCGGCAGTCACCTTTTTAACCACAATTATCGGTGCAAAAATGGTGCAAAATGGTGCAGCTTTCTGAGACTAGTATGGGCCATGATAATGAGGAATTAGACAGAAATGATTTTCTTTGCACATTGTTTCAATTAATGACCATTGTTTTCATTCTGGACCTTTGGATAAAGCTGTGTCACAAGGACAGGCATTCTAGTGTAATAAATCACACTATATACAGTTGTGTTCAAAATTATTCAACCCCCACTGAAATTGATTGTTTTGGTCGGTTTGACATTGATTATGATCATTCAGTCATCCTGCTTACAATTAAATCAAAGAGGCACGTGTAGGTCAGACAAATATAACATAACATTTATAATGAAATAACCACAAATGTCTTTTCTGAGCTCACATCATTATCAGTTTTATTCAACCCCCAAGTGACATTCAATCTTAGTACTTAGTACAACATCCTTTTACAGTTATAACAGCTTTTAAACGTGAAGCATAGCTTGACACAAGTGTCTTGCAGCGATCTACGGGTATCTTCGCCCATTCATCATGGGCAAAAGCCTCCAGTTCAGTCACATTCTTAGGCTTGCGCACTGCAACTGCTTTCTTTAAGTCCCACCAGAGGTTCTCAATCGGATTTAAGTCTGGTGACTGCGATGGCCACTTCAAAATGTTCCAGCCTTTAATCTGCAACCATGCTCTAGTGGACTTGGAGGTATGCTTGGGATCATTGTCCTGTTGAAAGGTCCAACGCCTTCCAAGCCTCAGGTTTGTGACGGACTGCATCACATTGTCATCCAATATCTCCTGGTACTGAAGAGAATTCATGGTACCTTGCACACGCTGAAGCTTCCCAGTACCTGCAGAAGCAAAACAGCCCCAAAGCATGATTGACCCCCCGCCATGCTTCACAGTAGGCAAGGTGTTCTTTTCTTCATAGGCCTTGTTCTTCCTCCTCCAAACATAGCGTTGATCCATGGGCCCAAACAGTTCTAATTTTGTTTCATCAGTCCACAGAACACTATCCCAAAACTTCTGTGGTTTGTCCACATGACTTTTGGCATACTGCAGTCGACTCTTCTTATTCTTTGGGGACAGCAAGGGGGTGCGCCTGGGAGTTCTGGCATGGAGGCCTTCATTACGCAGGGTGCGCCGTATTGTCTGAGCAGAAACTTCAGTACCCACATCTGACAAATCTTTTCTCAGTTCCTCAGCAGTCACACGGGGACTTTTCTCCACTCTACGCTTCAGGTAGCGCACAGCAGTCGAAGTCAGCATCTTCTTTCTGCCACGACCAGGTAGCGTTTCAACAGTGCCCTTTGCCTTGAATTTGCGAATGATGCTTCCTATGGTGTCTCTTGGTATGTTTAACATCTTTGCAATCTTCTTATAGCCATTGCCCTTCCTGTGAAGAGTAATCACCTGTTCTCTTGTCTTCCTGGACCATTCTCTTGACCTAACCATGTTTGTAACCACACCAGTAAATGTCTAGAAGGAGCTGAGTATCACAGTCATTTTAAAGCTGCCTAATTGGTGCTTATTAGGCTTTAATGCTGCTCCCTGATATCCACAGGTGTTTTCAATACCTGATTGAAAACACTTCATTGAACCTCTGTTCTTCAGAGTGGTAGTCTTTAAGGGGTTGAATAATTATGTCAATGAAGAATTCACAAAAGAAACATTTACTACTGTATTACAAAACTAATTAATGTCATTTTAGTTGCATATGGTTCTTTAAGAAGTCCTTGTAGGATTTCATTCTGAATACAATTACAAATGTACACTAAATTCCCTAAAACCATTTACACCATTGGGGGTTATATATATATATAATTGGGGGTTATATATATATAAAGCGAATTAAGTATTGCCATTTTAAAGCACACTGTGTGCTAAGAATACTACACATCCCTCCCACCTGCCTCTGCTGTTTTGCAAGACAAAATGGGTGACATAAACGCATTCAGCCTTGGAAATAACTAAACACAATATTACCATTCATGTATGAGCTCAATAGTAGAATTAGTGTTGCGAATAAGCAAGTAATATGCACTAAATACTAACAAAACAATGTACAGTGTGGCTATAACCTGCTCACAGCATACATAAGGTAATTTCAGTTCCCATAATCTATTTACATCTGACAGCTGAGGAGGAGTGTTATAATTTATAAGCTGTAACACACACCTGGCTTCTACTGACAGCTATTACTAGAAACAATTCAGCTCAGCCAGCGCATACATTATTCCATCTCAGATACATCATCCTAGAATTGTTCTCTATTAGCCTTATCTAGCTGAAATACAGACTAGAAGGCCAAAATATACCAAATACAAACTCCAAAAGCAAACAGGAGAATGGGTTTGTTTTTGAAGACTCTATTTTAGCTAGCAAGAATGAAGCCCTGTGGTACTGTTGGCCCTGCTCACACTGCAGCTGAGAAATCTGAGTATAAATAAATCTTTATGCGTTCAACAGAGATTGCCATTTAGCTAGCTAGCTAATGCGATGAGATAGCTACAGTATCTAGCATTGCAACTAATATTAACTTATTACACTCAAATTATTTTTATAATACCACTAAGAAAATTGTAGAGTTGATGCATTTCGTGTATATTATCAAATTTTTAAATGTGATTTTATTCAGTGTTTGGTGCGTCATGTAATTCTGGGCATATTTAATTTAAATGTGTATTGACTTGAAAGATTAAGAATCTTGGACGATTCATTTTCTTCTAGAAGAAGCTTGAAATAGAATATCACAACCAGTATGGGCACTTTAAAGCCACAAATCCCAAACTCTTACATACAGTTCAGAAGAAACAAGACCAGTTGTTGCAGAGTTTAAAAAGAAAAAGCACGATCAATCTGAGGAGCGAAAATGAAATAAAAAATTACAGACATGCAAATGGAAGATGTGTCTACATCCCCACATTCCTATAAATCTTAGAGTGCTCGAAGGCCTCGAGTTTTAAAGCGGAATTAAAAGCAAACACATGGGTGTCTTTCATCTCTTTATTAAGCATGGTCTTGACCTGTAGCCAGGCAGGATGACCTCACCATGGAAAACCTGTTTAAAATCAATGTTCGGGCCTCGCATTGGCCACGCTCACGCACGCCACCACTGTCCTGTCATTGCCTCCATCTGAAAGCGATCTGCCACCCCGTTTTCATCGCTGTCACATCATTGTCTTCTAAAAGAGACAGAAACCAAATATTCTGACTGTTTACTTGCTGTTTGCATTCACACAGTCTCTTGTTTGTCAGTCTGATAGACATACTTGTCCGTATGTTTACAGTGTCAAAAGCCCGAACAGTTCATTTTACTAAGTATTCACCACTAACAAAATCAGACGAGTGGTCAGAAGATTTAGATGGATATACACACACAATTTGCATGGTGACCAAAACAGGAACTGCAAATAATAAGCATATTTCAAGCATGTTTATGATATATGATTCAGTGTGGAATGGTGTATATTTTGCTTGTGCAGAGTGGAAGCAGTCATGGCCCTGGGTTATGGAAAAAGAGATTATGTTGTTGAAGGCTGTCAAAATATTATCAATCAGTATGACCAATGGAAATATTTTTGCCCAGCATTCTGAATTCCTAGCTTTATGTCCGTTATACCTACTGTGCGGAACTGCTGCCCACACAAAAGCCATTTCAAATGGACAAATAGACCAGAGCTCACATTTAGTACTGAATCAGGGACTGGGAGATTGTTTGGCCACCAGAGAGTATTACAACCAGCTTGACATATTTTCAGTATAACATCCAAAGAGTTTGACTGTGCTTGAGGGCTTAGCCTTTTTCAGTGGCCATTATTTCTGACAGAGTGCATGACTGTCCAGAGATTTTCAGAGATTTAATCTTTCTGTCTTCAAGCTCAACACTTTTTTATCTTGAGTGCCTTTCTTCCATGCTGTAACTTTATTAAACACACAGCTGTTCACGGCTAAGAGGATTCCACTGAAGGCTTTATACACCACGATTAATTACAGTAACTCTTGTCATGGTTGTTCCTAGAACTGCTTTGGAAGTAATAAAAGACACATCATGTCATGTATGTACTGATCTTCACCATCTTGTTTGTAGTTTTATGCAAGCTCGCATATGAAGACAGATGCAAATAATGCTGGTAAGTTTCTAATTCTTGCGAAACACATCACAAAACAAAAAAAGCAAATTTAGAAAAGCATCCATGTATCAATGATAAAGCTAAATCTTTTTACATACTCATATCTGATCGGATATTTATAGAAAATACTGTACCAGGGTTTACTTAAGGAACCCATTGATGTTTTAATTCATGATTACTTCATAGCATTCACAGGAAGTTACTTTGGTACAATTTAGTAAAATCGGATAAAAAAAATTATTTCTCACTATATTAATATAACATTACTTTGAATCATTTTCTCTGGAATATCTCAACAATAGACTGTTAAAGAACAAATGTTTTTCATTATTACAGACACATCCAGCAGCATCCAATCAGAATGGAGCATGAGTTCAGTATTGTGTTACCGTACTGTGTAACAGGAACAGAACGGTCAATATTATCAATATTAATCAATAATAATCAATATTATGACACTGTTTCACTGCAACCCAATGCTCTCAGCGTGAATAAGAATATGAGTCTATTGGTAGCTGTCTCAAGTAAGGTGTAATATTTTATTTAATTTGAAACTTCCAATCCATCTTGGGAGCCTGCCTGATAGTGGTCATGAACCAAGTGTTTAAAAAGGTACAATTCCACTGAGGTACAGCAATGAATAAGCAAAAAAAAAAAACATGGAAGTCTATTTAGGGACTTGTGAATTTAAATGTGAATTTTTGAAATATTCCATCAATCCACATCACATTTTAAAGCAATGTGTGGTGTTATGGCATTCTGTTGGGAGTACAGTCAAAGATTATAAGTCAGTCAAATATATATATATATATATATATATATATATATATATATATATATATATATATATATATATATATATATATATATAAAATTTTAACTGAATAAGTGTATTCCAAATATCTCTAAAATGTTATTGGCAAGAATCAGCCTTCATCTCCTAAGCACAGCATTGCCAGATCATTCCTGAGTGTGACAAATAAAATTTGATTTGATTTGACATTGAAAAGTTCTTTAACCAAGACATCACTACATCACAACCTCTACTAAGTCTACAAATGTGATTGTGAGAAATCTGATATGCAATATACATTTATTATATCCAAAGCATTTACCAAACCAGTAAAACCACATAAATTAACTAAACACATAAAGTTTACAATCAGTATTTCCAAAATGGCACTAGAAATAATCCTATGCAGTTTCTGATATAATGTCATGACAAATGGCCTTCTATATATCACAGAGGATACTGCCACTGCAAATCCATATAAAACGATCCTCTTTATTCATAATCCGATAAAACATTCCTAATGCAAATGAAATAGTCTTTTCTAGCTTGACCCCACTCAAGATCAGGGCTCAGGAGTATAAAAATGATGTAAATCATGTGAAATCTTAATCCAATGTCAGAAACATGACATTTTGGAAAGAAGTCTTTTATCATCTTTTTTCACTACGTGTGTGTATAACATACAGTATGTCTAAATATATACTTATATCACCCACCCTCCAACACACACACACACACACACACACACACACACACACACACACACACACACACACACACAAAGTATTTCAATGTGCCAGTGACTAAGCTCACTGTCAGTGCCACTGTCATTGTTGTCACCTCACAGCAGGAAGAAAGTGAGTAAAAAGAAAGAAAGGGGTAGAAGAGGAGAGAGACAGACAGAGATAACAAGAGAGACACACTCACACACACACACACACACACACACACACACACACACACACACACACACAGGCACACACACAAACATACACACAAACACACACACACACAGAAATCTCATTAATATGCAGGGCATGGCTCTGTCCCATTAGAATTCAAACAGTAAAGCTGGCCTACACACTCCAGCCTGTACACTAAAAATAAATTACTGAATCTGCAGAGCAGCTATTTTGTAGTTTTACACACTAATACATTGTTTACAAATAATCTGAACATTCACCTGATATGAATCAAGAATTAGGACAAATAAGTGTCCATACAAACAATATGAAATTATATTTTTTTTTAAATAGAAAAATGAACTGATGTAAAGAGCTGTATGAACAAAATCATAAGGCAGAGGAAAGCTTCTATGCTTATTTTTTCTCCTAGTAATTCTTCTAGTAAAAAAGCTTTCAAGAGATTCAGTTGTAAGTCACCGGTTATAAGAGAAGTTCAGTGCAGCTTAATGCTGCATAGTATCTGATTTAATAGCTGCCCAAGAAAAGTGCAAAAAGTGCACTTGCTAATCATTTCCTGTTGGAACTATTGACTTCTTCTGTGGCAAAGCAGCATTCTGTCTTTCTCTCTGTGCCTTTCACACTTTCTCTAATTCACTCAATTTTAAAAATAAAACAGAGAAATGTCAGGACTATTTTAGGCGTTGTCTCTTCAAGCTGTGTCAGACTGATCTTAAGATTCAGGGCACATTGCTCACTCCTCTCCCACACCACATCATTACCTTCAGCACCTGCTGCTAATGTCAGAGACCTGCTCACCTTATCAAACCACTTTTTTCTCTCTGTCTTGCTGCCTTTGTTTGGTGCTGTCTCTTTGTGCTAGCCCTCATTTCATTTATTTTTTAAAGCTATCGTATAAGCAGTGGTGATTCAACAGCTCCAGCAAAGAAGGCTACACAGAATCACTGACTTACCTAAAAAAATATATTTTACTATGAATATGTATTAGATGAATGCCAATAGTCTGTTTTCTTCATATCATAGCTTTGCTCTGCTTCCAGTAAAGAATGTTTATATTAGAGTTTTTATCCAATCATATTTCAGCCATCAAGATATGCCAGGGTCAAAGAAATCTGCTTTTAAGCATTCAGAATGAACAGTGAGGATGTTTGTAGAATAAAATACATTCGAATTAAGCTGATTAAACAATCATTTTTCGAGTTTGCCATTTTCATGCCGTTTGATTGGATGGTCAGAGAGTGCACTAGTCAGGGCTTGCAAACCGCATCTGTAGGAAATTGTACAAGCAAAAAATATTATTGTGTAGATTTAATTGCTCAAATGATTTGGTTGCAGATACACTTACAAGGCTATTCTCAAGATGGACTTTTCGAGAAAAAAGATGGACATTGCAAGGAAAGGTCATCTTAAACAGTTCAAAATTGTTGTTAAGGTTTTTTTCAGAATTTGCACAAAAACACACAATTTGCCTTCATTTCAAATCCCTGGGAAAACTATAATGCATTTTATTGAATTAATGTTAATACTTCTGCAAAAGATGATGTATAGTATGTTAAAGGAGACTTGTTGAATTGTGTTAATTGAGTCCTACACACGTTCCCTTTCACTCTAACACACTCTCCATTACTTTGTACTTTGTACCTGAACTCCTCCACCTTCTCCACCTCTTCTCCCTGCAACTGCACCCCTCCACTGCCCTCCCTCTCATTCACACACATGTACTCTGTCTTACTTTGCACTCATCATCCTCTTAATCGCTGCTCTCACTTCCTCCCTACTAATCCTATACACTTCCTGCTTTACCATCTCCACACCATCCAACCCTCTCTCTTTCTCATTGTCTTTATTCATCAGGCAAATCTATTACCTTATAGTTTCTTAAGTAACTTTAAAACATTTAAATTAAATGATTATATTGAAAAGGCCACATGGTAGTGTACCAAGGTGGAGGTTGCTTTTAGGTTTTTATACCCCCAATGAAATATTTTTCAACTCTACAGTAAATGTTTAACATAACACCAATAATACAAGCTATGAAAAAGCTGTAATGAATGTGTAATTATCGATAATTTCTTTAAAAACATTCATTTCTCATTTTTAAAAGGAGTCTCTATTAGCACTTTGAAACACTGCATAGTCTGCTGTTTCTTTGTTTCCTTAAACAGTTTTGTACTTTTAATACATTTTTTTGCTTTTTACTTCTTAACTCCAAGAAAAATAAAATACTGAGGTGGGAAACAGCTGCTATAAAGTGATAACAGGAACTAATTAATTTCTCCTATAATAAATCTAACTATAAATGGGAAATTATAAATACTGTACAATGTGTTTGTAAGATTTTTAGTTTTTTTTTTTTTTGCTTTTTTTTGCTTTGTCAAATTGATGAACTGTATGAGGTCTAAAACATTTCGGGATGTGCTCTTCTTTCCTTTTTGATAGCCCTTGGGATCATAACATTTCACTGTCACACCACATTCTTACTGAGCATTTTTAACAGAACACACAGTTTATTCCTTACTTTAGACGACGCTGACATTACCTGCCACTCTGTTGAGATGACTGGCATTATCATACTCATACTGAAAGATACCCAACAGAATATGTACTTGTCCGACATGCATGCGCTTTATACTGTAATAGCTTGTATACCACAATTTTTCCAAGACTGTGCAGGGCTTATTTCTGCCAAAAATACTAGATACTAGAAAACCAGGTCTTCAATTCATTGGCTCCTATAGAATTTGGGTACATAAAGTATGAAGTCATTGGGTAGATTCAAATCTAAATAAAAAAATACTTCTTATACAAAAAATATATTTATTTTGCATAAAAAAAATTGTCCTTATTCTTATAGGAATCTGACGTCAAAATAAGTAACAATATGATACTCTTTTATTTGTGAAAGAACTTGTAGGTCAAGTGTGGTTTCAGCATTGCTTTATTTAAAAAAAAAAAACGGTATTTTATGATAATGTTCAAAACAATTGGAAATGGTCATCTAAATTATGTCACTACTTAAAACACAAGTGTGCATTTGATCTTCTAACCCAACTTCCCACGGCAGAACCCAAAGAGGATAAGATCCCCCGTTAAAATCTCCATGCCTTTAAAGAATTCTCCCATATCCTGTCTCAAGAAGTTCATGTACACTGCTTCCATCTCCAGCTTCCTTCCTGGGCTTTTAAAACGAAACCTCAGTGTCAATTTCATTCGTAGATAAGTTTGTGACAGATATAAATGAACAAAATTTTTAAATGTTTGGCACATACTCATAACACTAGAAAAACTGTAGTGAACATTTATAAGCTCATTTTTCATACTGCAGTATTATTATGTACAGATTTTGATAAATTGAGCTGCCTGGGTGTTTTATGGTATTCATACCTCACATAATTCTTAATCTTAAACATCTCAGTCTTGGGCAGCTTCTTTACTTTCAGAGTAAATGCTGTTTTTTTTTAAGGAATGGCTGTATGGCTGTTCTACATGCTGTCTGCTGTAAGTGGGTTTCGAGTTGCGAGGAGTGGCAAGCATAAACTTGCGTCTGAGCTTTAAAGGATGATTCAGCTTTCTGCCAGACGCGTTAGTTCAAATCAGCTGGGATTCCCATCACACGCTTCTTGGCTTCAAAATGGCACGAAACTTACCACAACCCAGTGCTGCTGCACCTCTCCCAGCAGGAACTTTCATTAAAAAACCTGAAGCCAGAAACAGTTTCGTTGCCTTTACTGTACTTTTATTTCAGGATTTGGCCGTGTGTCGATAAAGAAAACAATGCACATCACTTTTTTTTGTGACTAATGCATTTTTGGGGGGGTTTCAGACCGGTATGAAAAGCCACAGGATGGGATCGTACCCTTGCCAACACATGATAATGTCCAAATTCTTCAAGGCAATTTAGCTCTCAACTGGGTCGAATAATATGCTATGAATAATAGGGTGCTGCAGAAATATCTCCGTCCTGAAAAAAAAACTGCTCAGTTGTGCAGGCAAGAGGACCTTTGCATTTAAAAATAATCCTTATCTTGCACATTATCCACATGGTTTTGTTTGAACTAACTACATTTGACAGATCATAAAAGGTAGAGTTTACCATTGGGAACAATTACACCAATGCAGCGTTAACTAGAGGCTGCTATGAAAACTAGAACACAGAGGCTTGAGAGAGTGTGCTAGTTTTCCTATATGCTTTAAAAAAAAATGTATTAGGCTGCCATTTGGCAAAACAGCCAGGCCACCACTTCATCAACATTGTCTCTAAACCTTGTCAAAGACTAGAGTGTTCATGTTATCTGTGGTATTCTCCAGTACAATGTGTTCAGAAAACAGCTCTGAGCACAGCACCGAGATCAGCAACAGCTTGCCCATCACTCACAGGTTCACGATGAACTGAAGAAATGAAATTTCCTGCAGACCAAATTTCATTTGTATATCTGCTGAACCAACGTAGAGTGGGACAGATTAAATAAGCGCATGTTTACGCTGACATTAACGATGTAAGACTATTCATCTTTTGCAGCATTCCCTATACGGTGGAAATACTTGGGCAGGATCATTTTATTATGTAAATTAGATAAGCAGAGGTGGCTGGATGTAAACGAATCCGGATTCAGCCTGCCATCCAAGCCTCTTAGCGACAGTTTATTGACCCTGTCTTATCTGTGTCTGGAGAAAACCACAATCCTTCATTGGAATAACATAAGCAGGACAACGGCTTAAAATATTCAGGAGATCGAGGGAATGTAAGTCCGCAAAAGTATCAGGAATCAATGGAATAAATAAACAATCAAAGAGCCGACTGACGGAAGACAGCCAGAAGGGAAAGAAGGAATGAGAAAGAATGAATAAAGCAGTTTAGGATGATAACAGTCTGCTCCTAAATCTAATCTAACATCTTATCCAAATACATACTTAAAAGAGAAGTTTAAGTATATGAATCTTTTGAGGCTCTTGTTATTGCATGTGAACTCGTTCTTGTGCCAGATAAAACTCACCAAAAAAAAAGAAAAAAGAAAACGTTTTTTGAATACAAACGAGAGGGTAGACATTTGGATTTAGAATAATGTTTTATTCATGCTGGGATATTAATGAAGCACTATCCTGTTGCCAAGGCTAATAAAGCAGGTTCCAGTGTTCATGTTATCATTTTTAAGGTATCTAAGAAATCATTCAAAATGTAAAATGATTTATAATCCAGTACAATTGCACACAACAGTGGCACAGTGGTGCAGTGAGTATAGTATAGTGTCTCTGCTTCAGTGTTGAGCTCTGATTACAGTCTACATTAAGTGGAGTTGCACATGTTCTCCTTATGTCTGTATTGGATTTTTCTGGGTTGTAAGCAAAATATAGAAAAAAGAGTTTTGCTTCTCTGGTTTCCTTCTACCTCTTAAAAACATGCCATTAAAGGAATTAAATGTATAAATTGTTACTTAGTATGAATGAATGTGTAAAGCAGACTGTATTCTCATTTTGTGAACATGGGATGTTCATGGAATATGCTTCAGATCTACAATAACAATGATCAGGATAAAGCATTTGCTGTAGATGAACCAAAAAAAAGGATACAGTTGAAAAATTAGCTGAAAATTAATAAAGCATGATAAATAAACCATGTAAAAAAAAACTATTTAGAAATTAAAAAGATTTTGTGTAATTATATAAAAAAAAAAAAAAACACAGAAGGTAATTGTTTATGATGAAAAATGATTTAAAAGTTAATGAATCATGAAAATGGATAGGATTTGTAAAAGATTTCACAAGTAAAAATAAATTAACCATATGGGAACCTGGCACAATAAATACATTTAAAGGAAATGTAAACAGCACCTTTTCGAAGAGTTTTTATTTTTTTTTATTTTTGGATAATAAAACTGTTTATTTAACAGGTCTATTACTCTGAGAGTCAAACATCTGTTCATGACTCTTATTTAAGACTTGGCCATGTATTTCCTTGAACGTGACCATGAGCCCCAAACACTATTGAGGGAAGAAATTTGTTGTTCTGACACAGGTTATGCAAACCATCTGATTTTCATTGTTTTGTTGCTTCCTATGTTTCCCATGTATTACTTTCCGTCATCTCTCCCCCGCGAGAAATCAGAGCTTTCAGGTCTTCCCACCTTTTCTGGAAACAACCTTGACCTCTCCTAAAGCGTAGCAAATGTGTGCAGGTGCAGGTAGTGAAGCGGAAAATACTGATTCTTTGAGCTTTATGGGCATGACACACATTGACTCAGTTTATATAATCGAGAGTGACTCAAATGGATATGGCCCAAACTGAAAACTCGCTCCTTCTCCATTACAGACCCTGATGATTGGATCACTGTGAACCTTCTGTTGTGGATGTGGATTCTCCGGCGATTTATTCATGACTCATGGAATCCAGGCTTGTCAAATTTCTTTTTGGGTTTGATTTTAAAATTTATTACAAGAGCTTGTGATTGTTTTTTAAGATATTTTTTTTTAGGTTATGATGAGCTGATCACTATGTGGTCATTTGGAAAAATAATAGTATATTGATTGTTCTGCCTAAAAGGTTGAAATGGGTTGAATTTCTGTCTCCAGCATGGTCTGAGGAACAGCATGTCTCCCAGAGTGAAATAAATGTACCCCATTGAGTAATGAACTCAAATATATGCCACTTGTAGTAGTGTTTTTTAATTAAATAGAAAGCTTCTTGCTTTTAAATAATTGCATGTGCTTGGGAAATTGCATCATTAAATTTTCTCACTACAGGAATGTACATTAACAACACCACAGTTCTTAAACTCTTCTCTTTAAAGGTCACCTCATTTTTTAACTTGAAGCACTTCGCTTCACTGCTCCCCGTTTAGCGCTGGAAGGGGGCCAGGCACTTAAAAATCCCTGGCATTATTACAAAAGAAATTGCTTAATTCTCTTCTCATAAACCCTGTTTCAATGTGCACTATTAAGGTTTTGGAGTGTTTATTGCTTGTCCGTTTATATAGTGCTAAAAAGCAATATGCAATCTGTAAATCCACTCAGCGTGATTGTAAGAAGCTAATATAACTGCATTAAACCACACAGCCTCTTTTGTTACCTATTTAACAGCACAGCACTTGCAACACCAACGGCAGTATGGTGAATTATACAGGGCGTGAGCATTATTAATGACTGTGTCACTGCTCCCATTCTCATGATGATGAAAACACTACTATAACCATTCACTCAATCTAACCATCAGTGACCAGTCCTCTTCTATTACCACTTCGATGCTAAGAAAAGGGAAAAAAACGAGAATGGGTTTTAATAGCATCCACCTGATACAGACCTGCTGAGAAAGCTGTTTCCAGTTTCATGCATTTGACAAATGAGAGAGTCGCCTCCCTTACGGCTGTTCACCATTAGCCACAACAAAATAAGCTGGAGAAGTAATGTCTCATATTTTTCAGACGATGGTTCGAAATTATTTTGTACACACAGGTCTTGAACACGTGTTGGTTTTCTTAATGACCCATAACCTTTGCTTTACAATATGACTACGAATAGTCAGTGCTGATCAGTCCAAGCTTGTAGATCATGTACAGCATTTGGCAGACGTCCTTATCCAGAGAGACTTACAGGAGTGCTTTGTAGTCTCCATCAAAAACATATCTTCAAGCTAGCGCAAATAGATCAGGATTGAAAAATATTCTTAAACTACTCTTAGAGAGGATTTAGTATAACGAGGTAGTAAAGCAACAAAAACAGTAGAAGATCAGCTTATTTATTATTTACTTTTAGCGCTTGGTGAAATGGTAAGACTTCAGTGGTTGAAAAGACAGTGCCTTAGCTGTTCAGAGGAAGTTCATTCCACCACCTGGCTGTCAGTTCAGAGAAGAATCTTGATGAATGTCTTCCTGGTGTCTTGAGGGATGGTGGATTTCATATGTCTTTGGCTTTGTAGACAATACAGTGGCACTCTCTGTATCTGTATTCAGAGCAGGCATGGAATAAAAAAAAATTATATGTACAACTGTGCCTCTAAAAAATAAAAATATATAGTGAAGGTTTTGTCAGCATGTTGTAGATTTTGAATTCTGCTTCTTACAGTTCCTCAAACTCAGCTACATCGTTTCCGTGCACAAAACCTTGACTGCTCTTTTAATGCATTGTTCTCGCTTATTATTTTTATGTGTACCGGCTTGATTTCCTCAGCAATTTATCTGAACTTTTTTCCTTTCCAAAATATAAAAAACATTTTTTTTAGCAATTTTAGCAATTTACAGCATTGCAACCTTGACCATAAGAAAACAAAAAAACTTATAAATCACACAGCATTTATTATTTAGTGCTTTCTTTTCTCACAAGCTTCATATCTAATTGTTTATTTATTTATTGCCCCATTGGATTATAGACCCAATTCTTACCTACTGAATAGTATCAACCCTGTGAACCTGTCACGTAGAATAGACTGTATGTCAGAATTTGTACTGTTTTTGTATGTATTTTATATTGATCAGATTAATATATGTTTTCTATCTCTTCCAGGCAAGCAGAAGTGTTTGAAATTTGATGTGGGCCACTACAGGAAATCATCAGAGGGAACACTACAGTGGTGACACTGGGTAATTTCAGAAAATTGAAAACAAGTAATTTAGCTGTATTCTGTTTTAGTTATTAGGGACAGATGGTGTGTCAAGGAAGATCAGCTTGAAGCCAGCAGCAGTAGTCGAATCGCAAGGTGACAAGTGACTGAACAAGCATCCCAATTCGCTTCTTCGAGAGAAATCTTTATGAACACATGAGGTAAGCAATGCAACAAGAGATCACTTTTGTTTGGTTTACTGTTATGCCTGACTAGAGCTCTAAAAATTCAACCTTATCTTCAGGTCATTTGTAGTCCTCCTGCTTTATTACTATACAACAGTTATTCAGGCCCCAAGCCATGGAACTGCACTATTAATTATCCCACTCCCATTGTGCTTGTACCTCTGCCTCTAAGTTGGGGGAAAAAATGAAGGCTTAACTCTCCAACAGTAGATGTCACAGTGTATTTCCCTGACTGAACACATGATTTCAGTCAGAGCTGGAACAATCATGTGGGTGTGAATCTGGCCCAGACCAGCCACAACTCCAGCACCCAGGGAAAAGCAGGACACAAAACAATGTCATAATTCAGAGACAATAAGTGTAGAGGAGCTAAAGCAGAGCTCAGCAGGGGATAAAAACACCTCAGCCAGAGGGCCTGACTATTTACCCAGTCTGCACAACATATTGCATGTTTTAACATATTTATCTGCCTGATAAATCCTATATATATTTTTTCATAATCTTAAAAAAAAAAACTCATTGTAAAAAACTTTCTTATTGTGTTTATAAAAGAGTCCAAAATGCTGTAGTAAATTATATGTCTGAATTCTACATACCGTAATTTCTGGACTATAAAGCGCACCCATATATAAGCCGCACCCCTGAATTTTACAAATATTTTTATTTTTAACAAAAATAAGCCGCACCTGTCTATAAGCCTATAAATCTATAAGGTGTCTACACTAATGTACTTTACACAGGCTTTAACGAAAGACACGTTACACGCGGTGTAACGGGTGAAATATGTTGCGCTTTCTTTAGGAGCAAAGCGGTATTTTGGGAATAGCATGCCAGAAGCGAGCTCTCCCTTCACCCAGACTCAACGCGTTACAACGACTTGTATCTAAACAGTAGCCGACCAAGAAAGTCATTGTTCAATGTCTTCCTCCTTCCTTTCACAACTATTTTTCTCTGGAGTTTATCTTTTGGCATTGTCATGCGTTTAAAAATCACCCGATGGAAGTTTTTTCTCCCGATGCCGTGCAGCTCAGGACACTGGTGAGGTGCGTTTTTTCGTTTCCGTTTGGAAATTTAATTGGTCTAATGTTATGGGGTTCAGTTTTTTGGCTTGAAGTTTGTGAAACCGGGAAAAATCCAGGAAAAAAATCATAAATTAGCCGCTTCGTTGTTTAAACCGCTGGGTTCAAAGCGTGGGAAAAAAGTAGCGGCTTATAGTCCGAAAAATACGGTACTGTCTATACTTCTGTTTTATATTATTTCAATGTTAATTTAAGGCATGCAGCAATTCTGATCAACTGTTGAATTGAACAAGTAACATACCAAACTGAATATCTTGTAAAAACTTGATCTGTACCATTAAAGCTGTTTTGATTTTCTGAAATAAGCGAATCTTGGTTTTACATATTTGATAGCAAAATCTATCTAATACAGCTGAGCAACTGAAGATCAAGGGCCTTGCTCAAGGGCCCAGCAGTGGCAGCTTGGTGGTGCTAGGATTTGAACCCATGATCTTCTAATCAGAATTCCAATGTCTTGACCACCTTGCTACCACTTCCCGAGCTTGTAATGCATCACAAATTTGACAAAATTTTCACTTCAAAGTGCAATGTTTTTTTAGTAAAAGCAAGTTTTGAACAACATAAATACATACTTCTGGAAAAGAAAACTTCAGCCTAACTACAAACACACTTACATTACAATTACATTATACATATGTGCATATGACTTTTCTGGCTTTCCTTAGGGACATACACATGGGTATGTTTTAAATTTAGCTCTGCATTCTCTATACTGGAAAGAGCAAAATACACACACACACACACACACACACACACACACTACTCACTGACTCTGAATAAACACCTATTTTTCATGCATTTAGGGCAGACCTGAAGGGTATTTCACTATTGGAGACCTCCTCATATGGATGGCTAACAGTAATGAAGAGAATCAGGCCTAGTTACAGTGCCCACTTTAATTAATTGCTCAAATAGGTGACATCATAGTGTCCTGCTGCCCTGTGAATAGCGACATTGAGGCCTGCTTCAGTGAACTGGCTCAGGCTATTGAAACAGGAATGCATCAATATTCACTGGGCTGTACTGCATTCTTTGTCTCTCTAGCAGCTCCAAGATTAATTCTGTTGCTTCTTCTCTTTTTGCTCCCCATATTTTCTCCTCCTTCTTTTTTTTTTTTTTTTTTTCCTGGTATAGACAACAGATAATAATATATACTGTAGAGTGTGTATCAGAAATGATTAGTTGGAATCTGCACAAGAATAGGTGATCTTAATGGTTTGCCCTTTACTGAGAAGTGGTAGATCAGTAGTTAAGTTGTTGGAATTCTATTCAGAAGGATGTTCAAATTCCAGCACCACCAACTGCAACTTAAGAAGGGTCTTTAACCCTCAACTGAGCAGTTTTGAAAATAATATAATAGTTTTAATTACATAAATCAAGGATTCATTTACCGTAAAGACTACTGTATAAACCCAGTGTATATAAATCTTAATTATATACACTATATGGGCAAAAGTATCGGGACACCTGACCTTTCCTGCCATATGTGGTTCTTCTCCGAACTGTTACCACAAAGCTGGAGGCACACAAATGTAAAGGACGTCTTTGGATGCGATATGATAAAAGTTTGCATTCACTTGAAATTTAAAACCCAAAACTGTTCCAGCATGGCAATGCTCCTGCACACAAAGCAAGCTCCATAAAGATGTGGTTTACCTGGTTTGGAGAGGAAGATCTTGAGTGGTCTGCTATAGAGCTCTGATCTCAAACCCTACTGAACACCTTTGGGATGAATCAGAACACTAACCACACCCCAGGTCTCCTCACCCTACATCGGTACCTGCCTTTAGTGACTACTAACACCCTTGTGGCTGAGGAACACAAATGTCAACAAGCACACTCCATATCTAGTGGAACATCTTTCCAGAAGCGTGGAGGAAATTATAAGGGCAAATTGGGACTAAATGTGGAATGCGATGCTCAAAAAGCACATACCATACATATGACCAGGTGTCCTCAAACCTTTGGCAATATAGTCTAAGTCACATTATCAATAACTATTATAAGAATTTCTTATATGACTGTAGCTGACACGTAACTTCATTGCATATCACTTATTTGCAAATCAAATGTGCAGTTCATGCACCTGCTAAAAGATTAACATGCCAGTACTTGTTTGCAGAATGAATTATCCAAATTGTATTTAAAACCAAAAGCCTATGGGAATACGTTTTCATGCCTGCAAGGTCATGCCATGTTAATAACAGTGTCATTTTATACACAAACAAAAAGATTTTCACTGGACTAAAGTTGGATTTCAAATCTGTCTTTGGAGATTTTGAGTTTTTGAAGAAAGCACCCAGCTGTGCATTTAAGATCAATAAGATGCAAGCTTAAATGTAACTACATCCACGGTTTAACGTTAGATCAACATGGAATCGCAGACCAGATACATTAGTACTGTTTGCACAGCCTGCAAAAATGACAATAAGCAATTTAATCAGACACTTGGGATTTTTTTTAATCCTTTGGAATGTGTGGTGTAACCACAAATATTTTTAAATGTAAATATATGTACCAGGTTTAGCAATTACAGCTTTATATTCCCAAAAGCAAATATTAGTAAAGTGTTCCTATTCTTGCAGCTCAAGTGGAACATCTTTAATACCTTTAAAATTTTATCATAAACATTTTATGTCAATTTAAAATGTTAAAACACTTGAGGTGTCCATGAATACCTTTTAAATAAGTATGCACCTATCTCTGGTTTAAGTTTCAGACCACTTCACAGATAGGGTTCTCAGTTTCATCCTGAGCTTTAATTACTGTCTGTGCAGAGCTCTGTATGTGTGGGCTCATTGGGCTTTTTTACTGTTACAGTTTAAAACTGGATCAGTAGGATGATTGGCTGTCTGGCTAGCTCAGTTGATAGAGCATGGCACTCCTAATCTAAAGGTTCTAGGTTCAGGCCCATAAGGGATGCATGCACTGGGCAGCAGTATGGGTCAGAGATGATGATGGACGATCACATCTAAGAGACAAAAAGCATCATTAACAAAAACATTTACTTCTATACCCTGCTATGAAGACTCTAAGATGAGTTGGCATCAACTCAGTAGCACCCAATATAAACATGGTGTGTACACGGTAGATTGGTGTTTCATCCAGGACAAATGTTGATGGGAGAGACTCTCTATCTACTATGTCCAGGATAAAGCGATAAAGTTAGGTGATAGTAAGTACATGCTGTACAGTATGCTTACACTCTGGTGTCACACGAGTAACTCGTGGCTCGAAAAAATCTGTGTCTTTTGTCTTTTTTAATTCAGGCTGGGAGAGAGAGGGATAGAGAGAGAAACCCAATTAGAACCCAATTAGAACCCACCAACAAATTCAATTAGAATAAACCAAATAATACAAACCCTAAAAGTGAAGTATCTGAGCTACTGGGAGCTAATGGAGTGTTATCTGGCCCTAACTAGACAGTACATTATGGCAGAGTACCTGAGCATGGTGATTGATCCAAATCTGAGACATCTTGACCAAGTCTAGACTCAGTGGGCACCAGAGGTCACATCCTTCACTTCAGTAGAAGTACAGATACTAATTTTTTTTAAATACTGAGGTAAAAGTTAAAGTACTGACTATACTTTTTAACCCAAGTTAAAGTAAAGAAGTTTGGGCTCTAACAAGTACTTAAGTAAAAAGTAGCCATTATTACTACCTGTTTTTGTGTCAAGCTGGTAATTTGACCTCACGTCATTATAATATTATGGCTGTCGATCGATTAAAATATTTTTAAATAAAAATAAAATTGAAATATACCGCATGATTGTCATGAGTTAACTCACGACTAATCACAACTTTATTGCACATTTTTATCTGTTCTGAATGTACCTTTAATTAATACTTTCCAATTTTTTAATACTCTAATCAACATTGGAATGGACAAATATTGATTCTGTATGCAATTGTATGTTTATTAACCATGACACCAGACTCAACATAGAGTATGACCACAAAAAAAGTTGTTTTATTGGTGTGTCTGTGAAGAGAGGTGACAGAAACCGCAAAAAGCGCACCCTGTCTGTTTTCTTTATTTTACAAAAGCACAGCATTTTGTTGTTATTATAAGTGTGTACAAATAAAAGTATATCCTTTACAGTTTCAAATGATGTATTGGTTTTATCTGTACGATAAAAAAGACAAGAGTAATTTAAGTTCGTTTTGGTGTTATGAGGAAAAAATCCCACCAAACACGCAGCTCAATTTACCTCAGAGGGTAAATTGTCGGATGTGTGTATCATGGCAGATTTGGGTGCTGATTTGAGACGTGGTGCATCAGAAAAACAAATGATTACTGTATTTTACGGCTGAACATCCACCATATAGAAGATAAGCAGAGAAAAGATGATGATGATCAGGTGATCAGGAATGTCTCTGTTCTCAGTCATGTTTACATTGCTGACTCCCTCTGTCTCATCCACATTAACCCCATATTTCTTGTTGCCTTCTGACTTGCTCATTGTTTGCTTTATAAACTAGTCTACATCTGTGGTGTGTAGGAACCAGAAAACGATAAAGTAGTGGTCGGTTCAAAAAGCTGCGCAATGGCAGGAAATCGGTTGTTGGGCTGAAAACGGCACGCAATGAGAAGAAACAATATTGACATTTCACCAAATAAAATAATACTAAAGTTAGTTGGTTAGAAAATTTAAGAAGTAGAAAGTGCAGATATTTGTGTAAAAATATAAAGAGTAATAGTAAAAATTTGTCAGAAAAATAAATTGTGAAGTAAAGTACTGATACCAGAAAAATGTACTTAAGTACAGTAACGAAGTTTTTGTACTTCATTACTTCCCACCTCTAGTGGTTAGGATGTGGCGCTCTCACCACTGTGGCCCGGGTTCGATCCCCGATCAGGAAACCAACCCCAGCCACTCTTAGTGCCGGTCTCAAGCCCGGATAAATGGGGAGGGTTGCGTTAGGAAGGGCATCCAGCGTAAAAACGTGCCAAATCAAACATGCGGATGATCCGCTGTGGCGACCCCTAATGGGAGAAGCTGAAATAAAGTTTTAGAAAGTTACTTCCCACCTCTGGTGGGCACAGTCTGGCCATATAGACAGAGCGACACAAACAGTCCTGACAGCCCTGAGAACAGAGACTGTGCCAGCAGTGTACACTGAACACATTAGAGACTGAGCTGCACTTCCTGACTGAATGCAACAAATACAACCACATTCGAATCGAATTCTTCAAAAATTTAATGAACCATATCATCCTCAATTTTAACTCCTTCTCAGCCCCAGACAAACTGCCCCACCTACTGGGAAGCACAGAGAGAACTGCACACACTCGCAGCCCACTACATACACACCTGCCTCCAGGTGAGACCATGTCACAGTGTATGCAACACACACACACACACACACACACACACACACACACACACACACACACACGTATAATATGTATATACATTTCCATTCTTTTTTTATTATTAAAACTACTTGTTTATTCTAACTATTCCTTTTATAACTATATAGTTGTTATTATATTGTTATTATAGTTATATTATAGCATATTATTATTATTATACTTTACTATTTCTGACTGACTGTTATTTCTGTTGTTGTGTCTGTCCATATTTATGCCAATAAGAGAGAGAGATAGAAAAAGAGAGAGAGAGAGAGAGAGAGAGAGAGAGAAAGAGAGAGAGAGAGAGAGAGAGAGAGAGATAGAAAGAGAGAGAGACAGAGAGAGAGAGAGAGAGAGAGAGAGAGAGAGATACGCGGGCGCGTAAAAGGGGAGGGATGGAAGGGATGGAGGGATGGAAGGAGGAGGTGCCCGGCGCATGCGCACTGCTTACGCCGACCACACGCGGCTCATCGCGCCGTTTATTCAGCGTCCACCATGCAGCCCTACACAAACACTCGGGGCTGGAGGGAGAGACGCGAGAGCAGCTTGTCTCCGTGTAAACACACCCGCGCACATCCGCGTTTCCCAGTGTGGATCCGAGCCGCGCTGTTCATCCTCATCATGGGCTAAGAGCCGCAGCAGCAGCAGCAGCAGCAGCACGCCGGGATTACGCGCTTCAGCCATGGGGACGCGGATTATCGGCTTGATTTTTCTCCCTTTTCCTCCACTCGAAGAAGACGGAAAGCGCCAAGAATAAAATGAAAGGAAGGATCCATTAACCCTGTCGGTGTTGTCTCTCGCTTTTTTGCTTTCCTTGCAGTTCTTTTTTGTTTGCTTTTGCTTTTGGGGGAGAGATGATTGCAGATCTGGTGTGTAGCGCCGTGGCTCTGGTCCTGTACTTCAACACACTGGGTGCTGATTTCTGCTACGATGACAGGTACACACACACGCACACACACACGTGTGAATGAAAAGCTGAACCCGTGAACCCCGACTCATCCTAGTGCTCCATTCAGTGATTGACACACATGTCACTCATCATTAGACTTCCGGTTCTGCGTAACCATATTATTACGTCACAATTCGAATTACGCTCTGCGTTTCTATAAACGCACGTGATCGATGAATAAAACCCAGACCGGCATCGTGAACTCGATTATCTCGCTTTGATTTGCCCAATCTATCTCGTGTGCATTACTCCACAACTCCCATCCAGTCGGAGTGTGTTCATGTTGAAAGCTGTGGCTGGTAATTTGAGCTCTTGGATTGGATTGAGATTGGATTAGACTGGATTTGTACGGATCACTTGAAATGCACAACACCAGCCAAGTCCTGGACACATTTCTTCATTGTGGTCTTTTTTCTTCCTTCTTCTCCTGATCGAAAAACAAATGCACATGGTTGTAATCTATAGTACCTGTTTACATGTTGATTGTTAGTGGAGATTTGTGGGCTGCATTGAGACTTCTGCAATTTCCATATAATCTCCTCATGAACGGACAATGAACGACAGATCTTGACCTATACGTAGTTTATTCCCAGATCTCCTGGCTTGCAAACCAAGAAGGATGTGAAGGAGCTTCACGCAAAGTTCTTAAAGCGGAAAAACTATACGATAACCTACTGCTTCGTGAAGCCGGAATTAAATAAATGATGCTAAATAAACATTTTAAATGATTTAATCAAATAAGCGTTCTAGTACATGATTTCCGTCTTAATCATCACACCATGGAGACCAAAGCATTGTTTTGCAGCGCCTTTTCTCACATTCACACCTGATCATATTCTTTCCATTGAAATATTCAGTCTCCTTATTTAAATGCACAGTGATAATTCAGCTCTTGTTTATGAACCATAGCGAGGATTTTTATCGACGAAATTCTTGTTAACGGTCCAATGAAACAGTATTTATGACTTTTTCATGTCTCCAGGTTGATCTGAAAGATCAGCAGGATAATAACTATAAGATCGCTGTCATGACTTGAACCGAAACGTATATTACGCTTTCTATTTAATTATTAAATCACTGTTTCGATATATAAGGAAAAGAAACGATTTATTAGCCGTTGTTGGATACATGAGTTTTAATTTAACATGCAAGCGACATCTCAAACTGTTCCATTTTAAATAGTACGCTCAATACACATGTAGGAGTAAATCTAATCACTTAGATGACAAATAAAAGTGGTCCGATCGCAAACAGCTACGCTGAGAAAGGCACCATGTCTAGATTAATGATCAGTGTGGAGACTACTGGAGCAATAAGGTGTTCATGTGATAAGAGCTCCTAATGAACCAGCAATTAAACCAGCAATTAAAGTTATGGATAAATAGATTTGACTCAATGTTCAAATCTCGATTCGTGTTCATTCAGCCGATGCTATCTGAACTGCGAATTGTGGTGGAATTTAGATTTATAAGAAAAACAGCACAAGTAGGTCTGTGCTTCATCATTTCTCTTCCCCCATTTCTTCTCTTTTGACCTACAAAGTGTGACGCCACGGATAAACGTAATTGATTTCGGTCCTCGGCTCGCCTGTTTGCGTGTTTCTGCGTAACAGTATATTTGCTCGGCGTTACAGTAAGCGTCTCGGCTCAGAGGTGATAGTAGTCCCGCTGCTTTAGCTGCTACCTATAATCTCATTCACTGCAGTGGTCATGCTAGAAATAATCCATATGGGAGGAAATACAGCAGGAGAACAGGCCAGATTGTGTGCTGTGGCCTTTCTGCTTGGAGAGAGAGAATAAAAAAGGAGGACACAAAGGAAGTGATGATGTGAAAGAAGGTGTGGGGGAGAGCATGGCGCGCATGCAGTTTAGTGATGGCAGGATATGTTTTTCATATCAGGGTGATGTGAGCATCATCAACAGCATCTTGAGTGTAGCTATGACACAGGTATTAAAGATGCTGAGCTTCAAAGTGACCACAACATGCACGATTTGTTCGAGTTTTCTCATCCGAAGATTTCTTTCTGTCTGGAGCAAAATGGGTTAAATTCCTGATTTTGTTTGACTTTCGTGTCAAACGAATGTTTTTCCCAAATTGCGTCCTGGGGATTTCCAGTGGTATGTGAAGGATCTCTATGGGTCCATTTTTTTTTTGTTCACAACTCACATTTTTATGTTAAATTACATTATATTCATTATATACTGTAGAGCCTGCAAGTCTACACATATACTGTAGGCAAATGAACACAAAATGTCTTCCAAAAGATTTTAAACTTATTTGATTTGATTTTCCAGAAAATCTTTAAAAATGCCTTTTGAGGAAAAAAAAACCCATTGTGTGGGTTTACAAAAGAGATTTTGTAGAGGAGGCTTTATTTTTGTAATACCTTTTGTTTGGAGTCATTGTATAGATATTTAAACACTTTTTATGTAGCTCGTGAAATAATTTTGAGAGTAGACGAAATATATGTTCCAGTTATAAGCATCTTTTGGAGCTGCTTTAGGGAGAAACCCTGCTGTATACTGTTACACGCTCATATGTTGCTGGTTAATAGCTTCCAGTGTCATGGGATTTTCTCAGTCCGTTAGCTGATCGTGTTTTCTGCATCTTTATGCCTCGTGATTGATCCTGTTGTTTTGTGTATTTACTGTGTTCTGATGTACCAGTGCATTGACTTGTCATACGCTTCAGCATGTAGCTCTTCTGTGGTGTGATGTGATCCTGAAGGCACCGTATTTCTCGACTCTGCCTGCTTATTTATGGATGGGATGACGCTACAAATCTGTTTGCCTCAAGAAGTTTTAGAAGAACATCATGACCACCTGTAGAGGATTACAGGACTCGTACACTTCCCACAACAGCAGGCTTGTATCCGTAAGATAAAACTCCGCTTTAGTGTCTTCCGCCACTGTCACTCATGCGTGCAGCATGTTTTTCCTATTTCCAAATTCCATGTGCTTGTTTGGCAGCATGTGTTTTCTTTTTCTCTCCCCCCCATCAATTGTTTTCTAGCATGATATATTTAGGTTCTTAATTAGCGGGCGTAATTCCAAGCCAAAATAAGCTTCAGCCCCTTATCCTCACCTGTGGCGCAGTGTGAGGAAAGGGAGTTGAAATCATCCCATCAGTTTGGGCCTGGCTAGAGTTCCATGGCTTAGCCTCGTTATTCTTTTATTTGTCCTGAGAAGGAGCAGATGTGGAGCCGCAAGAAAAAAAACAAACCGTGATAGACGTGTGCGAGCGGAAAGGTTCAAAAGCGGTTGTTCGGCCATACAAAAAAAAACCGGACTGCTTTTATTTTACATAAAAGTGGAGATTGAAGTGAACAGAACTTCCTTTAGATAACCCCAGCCGCGTAGCCGCTTATTAAAAACGGAGGTTTTTAGGAGTTTTTTTTGAAGTGTAACGAGACAGAAAACTCGCCAGTCATTAGAGTGGATTGAGTAATGCAAAAAGCATACCTGATTTAAAAGGTTTGAACAAGTCTGTAAAATATCTATTAAAAAAAGCGCCTGAATAAATTCCTGAACTGCTCCTTTTACATTTCCAGCATTTCAATATTTTTTCTTTTCACAGTTCCTGCCATTTCTATAGTTTTTTTTATTAAGGAGTGCCAATACATATTGGCCAAATGAATTAACATTAGCATAATGATTCATACAGCAAACCAAAAAGTATTAGTACAACAAAAAACAAAGAAAAGGATAAAAAATTCCTATTTTTAAAATAACCAGCGCAAACGAAAAGGCGATTTGTGAATCAAAGCAGAGCTCTCCGTTTAGCTAATAGTTAAATATTAAAAAGTGATGCAGTCCAGCACCGATGTCCACGGAGACTCTCTTGGACATGTCGATACTGAGCAATGCCAGAGGATAATGCATTATTATCCTCGCTCATATTTATGCACGCTTTTTTATGGTAAGCATTTTTTCTTTTTGGCTGAAGTAGTCGCAGAAAAAGCAGCCAGCGTTAAAGCATAAATTCTCATTAGCTATTCAGTTAAACGTAAAAACAAAGCCTGCTTTTCCGTTACGGGAATGTTGTCGGTGAACTGAACGCACGCCGGTGACATCATGTCACCCAGGTTCATGCGGTTTGTAATAAGCTGCTCATTAAGGTTCAGGTGATGCCGTCTCCCTTTAGGGGACTTGTGTTCTGCTGTGGAACTCCCAGAGCTGTGGAGCCAACACCTGCGATAAGAAACATGAACCATTATTTACAAGTTTCATATTTCCGGTGTAGTGATCGCCTCATTCAGGCTACAGATGGACATATGGGCAAATGCCAAGGGTTAAGTCTCTGCTATGTGCTGCAAATCTGCTCATAAACATGATGTACAAGGATCATCTCAAGGCTGGACAATGGATGATGATTTTTTTTTCAAGAGTATTGTGGTGAGAAGTAGAAAATGATTATCTGGAAATTAAAAGGAAATCCGATCCTTTCATTTTTAAAAACATTTAATCTTATATAGATTTTTTTTCTTCTTCAAAGATATCTAAAAAAAAATGACCCACCAATCTCTTACAGCGCTAGCATTGATCGTTGCTATTGTTGTCATTATAAGCTCAAATAGAAAGAGGCCGTAAGGAAAAAGCAGCACCGTGAACAAAACAAAGACTGCAGCAGTCTGCAGCACTGCTTAGTCAAATCTAGCTACTTGTTTTGTTTAATACAGGGATTGGCGATCACAGCACGCCAGCCTGATTAAGTTGCGTCATTCTAAACAACATGACCCACTTCTGTCAAAAGCGATCATGGTCATGTTGATAAATCATGTAAAAACAGAGCTATAGTAACTTCGATTTGATATAAAAATCATATTGTGTGCTTTGGGGCGATACGGGCAAAATCTTATATCGCACAATAAATGGGCCAAACCTTTTAAGGCTTTTAATGGTTTTAACAAGTAAATATTGGTCAGAAAATTGGCAAGAGCGAAGCAAATAGAAAGAGAAAAATTATCATTATATTTGTTTTCGGTTGATTTCTTTAAAATCTTGTTCAGCTTCTTACAGAAAATAGTCAGTGTTCTACCTGTTAATATTGAAATTGTTTGTGAATTCTGACATGTTGAATTTTAAATTTTACACAAGAAGACCGTTTTGAGCTTTTTCTTCCAATAGGTTCATTGCAGCAAAACTAAACGTGCAAATGGTGGCATATGAGTGCGTTTGTTTAATTTATGTTTATTTTTTATACCAAATGAGACACATTTCATGTTGGGAAGACCATTAAAAGCATACTATTTGACCCATTTTGGACCTGGGTCAGCGAAGTGGTAGCTCAGTGGTTAAGATGTTCATAAGATCATGAATTTAAACCCAGCACCACTAAACTGCCACTGCTAAGCCCTTGATCAAGATCCTTAATCATTAACCGCTCAGTTGTATAAATGAGATGATTGTATGTCACTCTCGATAAGAGCGTCTGTCAAATGCCGTAAATGCCTGCTGCACATTTTTTACAAATGACAGTTTTCTAAACAGTTTCTAATCAAAGCACCTCCAAATCGCAGAAGTATCTCCCTTTTAGATACTAGTAGAAGTAATAACTTTCTTTCGGCTTCTCCCATTAGGGGTCGCCACAGCGGATCATCCGCATGTTTGATTTGGCACATGTTTTTACGATGGATGCCCTTCCTAATGCAACCCTCCCCATTTATCCAGGCTTGGGATCGGCACTAAGAGTGGCTGGGGTTGGTTCCCTGACCGGGGATCGAACCCGGGCCGCAGCGGTGAGAGCGCGCATCCTAACCACTTGACCACCAGGGACCCCAGTAGTAGTAGTAATAGTAATAGTAATAATAATAATAATAATAATGCATTTTATTTTGGTGAACCTTAATGACACTCAAGGACACCTTACATACGATAAAAACACAAAACAATATAAAATAATTAAACACTATACAACCAATAAGACGTACAAGTACAATGTCAACGATATTCCTGCCTGAAAAGATTAGTTTTCAAACAAGATACGAGAATCTAGAGGAAGTATTTTCCACAGGAATGAGGCAGCAATGCTAAAAACCCAAGATCCCATAGATGCCATATATAGAAAGAGTCTCAACGTGTATGTCAGCCTGCGATACGTACGGCCATCGAGCACAGCTGTAATTCTTGTTTTCTGCAAATTTTTTGTGTAAATAAAAGTCAATACTTGTTATTTTCCACACCTGAATTTTTTGTTGTTTTGTATTAATGTACAGTGTTTTGATATACATCAATATATGTAGTATGATACCGTTGCGAACATGCTACGAGTGGCAACATGATTACAGCTGTTTTAAAGGATTACGTAGTCTAAATGTTTTGGGGGCAATCGCATCCCCTGCGTAGAGTAATGGAGCTGTAGTATAAGCTGGTCCAGAGGGATTTGGTTAAGAAATATTTGGGCAGCTGCTGCTATACGAGAACCACAAGATTAATGAACGGGATTGCGTAAGAAATTGCGTATCGGTCCGATCATACACTGTGAAGTCATGACACCATGGCAACCGTGGTGGGCCGAATGGGTTTTGTTGAGAAAATTTACAATTTAACCCAAATTTCACATTTTATGTATTATATACTGTATATACTATTGCTATATCTAATATCATATAAGCGAATTATATTGCAGGCAGCTGGAGCATTAATTTAAACCCTGTTAGTATAGAGTTTGAGTTTCCAGGGCCGTGTGCGTGTTGCAAACCTCAGAGATGAGTTGCGTGTACTTGAAATAGGCCTGTGTGTATGTGTATGTGTCTTCATGGGTATTACTGTGAAGTCCTCATGCTCCGACACCACGGCTGTGGTGAAATCCGAGGGCGGCAACCCAGACTCCTCACGTCTCCCTGTAATTATCCCTCTCTGTCAGAAAGAGAGAGAGATGGAGAGAAAGAGAGAGAGAGAGAGAGAGAGAGAGAGAGAGAGAGAGAGAGAGAGAGAGAGAGAGAGAGAGAGAGAGACTCGCTCACCCTGTGAGGCCTCCTCTAATCCCCCAACGGCTGCGTCCAGATGGCCTTGTTGTTGCGAAGCAATGTGGGATTGTTTTTGTTATTTTTTAATTTTTTATATATTTATATATTTGTGTTGTAGTGAGATGAGTGATGTATCGAGCTCCGATACAGACATCAACACTACAGAAGATTGCAATTTAGCACCGAATGTCGGAGTGAAACTGAGAAGAGAAAGTGCTGTTCTCACATATTGCTTAGGTTTTTGTTTTTTTTAATGGAGACTTTATGGGCATAATTTCACAGCTTTCATTTATTTATTTGGAAATGCTTGTAAACATTTGACCCTTGTCTCACCAAATCAGACTCAACTGTTGTTGAAATGCAGCATGTGGGCGTATCAGTCAGAACATATATTTTTTTCCTCTGCAGGATTTGATATATTAAAGAGCAAACAGAGTAATAATATTAGTTTAAATGGGCACTTCTTTGATTGTGGAGCCCGTTAACCCATAGATGAAAAAATGTGAGGTACTGCTTGTTGATACCGGTACTTATCAATACTGTTATTAATACTACTCTTAATAGTTTATTGCAAGAATACATGATGTGTTATATAACTAGTGTTCTATATAACACTACTGCATATATTGCATCTGACACTGGTGTCGCTTAGTGTTGTGACGCAAGCCTACACTTTTGAAGGTTTCAACCTTTCCGCAATGCGTGCACACACGTACACAAAAACACACGAGCATGGATATCACATGTACGGCAAGGAAACGTCGGCCACGTGATAAAATCATTCAGATACAGAAAATGACAAGTGGCAGCTACTAATTCACCACGAACACCGATGTATACGGAGATAAAACAACGCAAGTATTGATAACAGTACCAGTTTGTCCTGAAGCTTATCGCTAGGATTATTGTTTGAGTTTTCTTTCCCATACTACTCTAATATGGACAAATAATACATTAAGCATGGACCAAAAGAGCATGTCAATTTCGTTCTATGATAAATAGTTATCCTGTGTGTGTGTCTGTTTTCTCATTTTTATTTTAAAATGCATCACTTCCCTGAAAAATAAAAAAAAATATATTGATGGTTTCCAGTATATCTATGTGAATCTTCCTGATTGTCCATTTAAATGCTCTCCAGAGTCATGTACAGCATGTCGTGCCCCCCGAGGCAGTTATTGCTCTACAGTGTACTGTGTTATCTCGTTAGCAGCAAACATGGCTTGTCGATGTGGGGTTTTTTTGGGGGTCTGTGCTTTTTTCCACACACTGCTCACTTTTCTAATCTCTTCCTCGAGAACAATACGGTTGGATTTTATTCATTTTGAGGAGGGAGAAACGTGTCTGTGGTGTTTTACCACCTTGGGGGTACTGGAATGTGTTTGAGAATGCAATTTTTGTCCTTATACACCTTCTTAGGCTGCTTCAAGCAGTAGAATGGTTAGGTATCATCTCTCTGATCTGTTTGCTGTCTGTCATATTTATCTAGCTCAAGAAGCTGCTGTCACAGTTTGTTTAGATTTAGCGTGCTCCAAGTCGCAAATGCTATGTGCAGTGCTATTGGATGTTGTGTGTGTCAGTTTAGTATTTTAAAATGACCTCGCACTGACATCCTGTTTTTGAAGAAAAATGTCAACATACAGATTTTAATCGCAGCTAATAAGCGTCTTCATGCGCATTTTATTTGCTAACAGTTGCGTTTGTTTGTGTACAATTAGCAATTGTCACACTCTTTACCCTCCTGCCTTCAGGAAAGCAGTTCCGAAGCATTCGGGCCGCCACATCCATACTGTGTAACAGCAGCTGTGTAACATATTATATATATTATACTCTGTTATAGTTTTTCGTAGTTCTCTTTGCACAGTACTGTATATTCAGAGTATACAGTAGGTTTACTGTGTGGCGCTATCTTGGGTTATGTGTATTGTCTTGTGTTGTCTGTCTGTCTGTCTGTCTGTCTGTACTGTCTGTACTGTTTTTCGTCTGTGCATTAGGTTGCACTCGATGCACTTTACATAGCTTTGTGTTGTGTTGTACATCTATGTTGTTTACTGTAGCAGCAGGGTTCTGGAGGAACGTTGTCTCGTTTTTACTGTGCACTGTGTACCACTGTGTATAGTAGAAATGACAATAAAAGCCACTTGACTTGACTCGAATTGTGGGTGTATAACAACCTAGCATCTATGGGAATGACTTGAGGACATTTTTTCAATTGATTGAAATTTAGGAAGGTGGGTTGTATTGATGTTCATTCAACTGAAATCCGCATAGACAGTAATTCATTGTGTATAGTATTTTACTGGGTGAGCTTCAGATATCGGAACATTTTCAGAGGCTGACGAAATTCTGTGCATTTTTTAGAAAGGATTATGAACAATGACACATGCTGTCATCAGGTAAGTGACGCATAGGCCTGAAGGATCACTCGCAGCATGAACATGAGGATGAACTGAAGAAGTAAAGAAAGGTCAGAAGAGATAAACCTCCCAATATATGCCCTAACTGCACTTTCAGGTGTCAGAGTATTGATTAATGGTGGTAGAACTTAGAGAAAAGAATTCTTGTTTTTTCAGCTTGTGGTGATTTATTCTCTTCTCAAACACTTCTTTATCATGGCAACTGGTAGAGGATTGAGGTCATCATTTTTTTATTTTCAAGTATTGCTCTGCATGTGTGTGTGTGTGTGTGTGGGGGGATGGGGGTTGTAGGTGTCACCTTGATACATATACTCTATTTTCCTGTTCACACAAAGTTTTTAGACACATGTACTGTACAGGATATTTTCCCCGGTCACAGTTATAAATACATTTATATATTTATTGAATCAGAATCAGAAATAACCTTATTATCAAGTATGCTTACACACAAGGAATTTGACTTGGCGTCAGGAGCTTCCGGTGCAGGAGAAGTACAGACATAATGTAAACCAGACAGTTAAATAATGCAATATATACGGAGTAAAAATATTGTTAAATAAATGTACAGATGTGATTTACAAGTGTGCAGTTTAGGAAAAGACTATTTGATTCTATGTACAAATATTATAGTCTATTAATGACACAAAAAAGAAGCTCTTATCGAACAATCAACAATATAGTACACTGTCTTTTAAAAAAAAAAATTTTTTTATACCTCACAACTATGACATCACATAAAAGCTTGTTTGCTGCTAAAATAACATGGCCTAATTTGACCTACTGTATCGCTGTATTTTGTGATTTACTGCTGTACATGTTCTCCAGGAGTACATGTGGTTAGAGGAAAATCATGAACAGCGGGGTGGCATTGTTTTCAATTCTGGGTCATTGGTCCCCTCAGACACCATAAACAATGTTAAACATAACCTACTATTGAGACAGTAGGAGAAAAGAAGCAATACGTGTGGAGAGAGAGAGAGAGAGAGAGAGAGAGAGAGAGAGAGAGAGAACATGTCATTTGTTTGTGTGAAGTAACCTGACCAGCTTGAATATGACCTGATGAGGTGAACTGTGTCCTGCCATATGTATAGGTGAAATTGTTGGGAGTACTTGGTGGATGTCCTCTATTTTTTTTTACCTTAAATGAGTTTTTGGAATGTAAAGTAGACAATTAGTTATTTATTATATGAAATTTTGGGTCTGAAAAAAGTAATGCACTCTGGACTAAAAGTGCTGGGGGGGATAACTGATTTGCTTAATTGCATAAATTCAAGCTGTGTAAAGGGAGTTTTTTATGATTTAAAAAACTGAACATTCATTTTGTCAAAATTCAAAGCACGGATTTATGTTAATGCACTCATTGCAATAGTTGTATTTTTTTGTATTTATTTTATTTTTATTATTTATGGAAGGAGTTTCCAGTATTGATGCAAACTAAGAGGAAAAAAAAGGAGTTTCCCAAACACTCGGACATTAAAAACTGTGGTGTTGTTTTATTAGTAACATTTTAGTCACATTTTAATAGTGGAAAAATTGCCAAATTGATTTTTTTTATTGCTTGCATATTTTGCCACCAAATTTTAAATAGTTATATTTTTTAACATCTAGACCCACACCGTATAGACAAAGTATTGGGACACCAGACTTTTAGAGACATATGTTGATTTTTCATTGAACCTTTACCACAAAGTTGGAGGCACACAATTGTGTAGGATGTCTTTGGATGCTTCCCAGAAGAATGCAGGTTATTATAACAGCAAATGGAGACTAAATGTGGAAAGAGATGTTCGAAAAGCACTTACCAATCTTATTGTTCTATGTTGAGAAACTATGATATATTGTGATTATGAAGTGTCATGATGTAATGTCTCTGTAAGTGTTGTGTTATTAAGGGGCGGCCTCTTGTGAAATATGTTTAGCACATCAGCTTTTTGTAAACTCGTGAGGATATAGTGTGCAATGTAATTCATTTATTTATTCATTGAAATGTCTTGGGATCGAATCTCGGACATACTGCTTGCTATGTAACCATTATTAGATGATGTCTAGACAAAAATCTGAGTAGACTGTAGCAAGCTTGTTTTATTTATTATTTTTTTTTTATAAAACCTTCTCTCTTGCATCAGTCGCTGTCTGGGATGTGGAAGAGATTGTGCCCCTCTCCAGCTCAGCTTCATTACTGAAGTACTGCTCCATCAAAGCAGGTGGGGAGATTGGATGGCGTCTATCACTTTCCACCCAGAGTAAATGGATTTTATGATTGCCAGGGCACATTATTGGTGTTCGGGTGCCCAATGTGCACTCAAAAAAGCATTTTTTTTGTAGTTGATGGGATAGGTCAGGCAGGAATTGTGCTTGTGAGGCGGCAGAAATGGGGCAGGTCTGCTGTGCGGTAATTGGTGCGAGAGAGAACAAGAGAGAGGAGATTAACTTTAGGGGACCATTTTCAATCCCTCTTCCTGTCTCGTCTCTCTGTGACCGTTATTTAATTAAAACCAACAGCTTATCTGATCAAGTGGTATTATTTTTGGTCACCCTTCTGTTCATTTGCGCAGATATTACGCTGATCACATTAGCCACTTCTTATTAAGATGGATCCTCTTTAATTATTGGTGGATCGTTTCGCCACGAGCGCCACGCTCATATCCTGTTCCTGATCCAGCATGGCAGAAGCGTGCGTCTGTGTGTGTCAGCGGATTAAGAGAAAGTCTTGTGGTTGATGAAGATTCCCGTTTTTAAATAATGAATCACTCCAGTTCTTTAAGAAGACAATAAAACTTGGCAGCGCAGACAGACAGATTAATTTCGCTGCTGTTAAGAGTAATGCTGGAAGGAGGCCTTTCAGTAAGGGTTTGGTGTAACGTTTCAGCCTCATCAAGCTTCTCAAATCCTTTTTGCACGGAGGCTAATGACTCTAGACAAGGGTCTGATTTAACACTAATGTGCGCTGATGGATTGGAGAACCATTCCATTTCGAACCCGTCCTCATTTTTTAATGGGACCAGAAAGCCTAAAGATGGTGAATAAAATGTGGTTAGAAAGAATCTGATCGATTTAAGCCTCTCAATTTTTGTTATCTCTCGATTATGTCTTGTTTGACATCATCCGCACTTCCGGCACTCACTTTTGTGCAGTTCTGGATGGTTTATCTGTTTCAGTATGTATAGCTTTAGCATGTTTTGTTGATTGATGGCTGCGTAGAACAATAGTGGAAGCGTCTCTGGTGTATAGCAGAGGGAAGTTGGAGTGCCTGTGTGTACCAACCTGTCAGAATGCATCTGATCATCGATGTGTGGTTGTACGTGACTGGATGTCTTTTCTTTACATGTGAAAGTAGTTCCAGCTATAATTCATATCACATGTAAGACAAATCGTAGTCCGATCACGTTCGATTAGAAAAAAAAATAACTCACCCCGAGGTGGTAATGCGGCCTTGACCCAAAATAAGTATTATTTTTGTAATTATTCAATGTATTGGAGTCAATTATTTTACTTAATCCACAGTTACTACACCTCCAGGTATTGTTCAAATGTTTTTTTTTTCTCTCCTTGCAAAATGCTCTTGTGTGCAGAATTAATTGCTTATGCATCCTGTCTCTGGCTTCCATTGCTAATTACAGAGTATTAACTGCTACTAACGGAGGCTTGAGCTGTGGATTTTTTGTGTGTGTTATTTGATAGATAGAGAGAGAGAGAGAGAGAGAGAGAGAGAGAGAGAGCAGGAATGTGTGATTGCAGTAATGAGACAGAAAATCCCCAGAACAATTGTCACTCTTTATTTATTTTATTCGCTCTATTTCCTTTGGAAATAAATGATTAAGCAAAATAATGGAAATTGTTTGTCATGGTGTTTGTTGTCAGATCTGAGTGCTGTGGCAGATATTAGGTTTTTTTTCTGTTCTGTTGGAACTTAGATAAGGGATATGGATCTATAATGCAGTAAAGACCCGCTTAGAAATACTTTAGCTGTTCGTTAACTAAAAAATAATTGCACGTTAGAACCGTCTTCCAACCAATCAGGATCAAGTATTAAATAATTCATAAATGCACAAGTTTAAATTTGTTGTTGTTTCCATAGTAACAGCTTATTTACTGGGACTTGGTGTATTATCTCATGTTACCTAAAATGAATTAAAAACCATCTGGAAAAAGAGTTTGTTTCAATAGAAATGTACAATTTTAAAGTTATCAATACATTGGTTAACAATACATTGGTTAAGGCTCTGGGTTACTGACTGAAAGGTCGGGGTTCAAGCCCCAATATCTTCAAGGTGTCACTCTTGGGCCCTTGAGCAAGACCTTTAATCCTCTGTGCTCAAGGGAACACTGTATCATGGCCGACCCCAGCTTGCTAACATTGCTGGAATATGCCAAGAAAGATTTTCACTGTTCTGTAATGTATATGGGACAAGTAAAAAAAACCCTTTCTGCTTCTGTTTATTTAAATTAAATGGAAGGAGTCGCTAATTAAAGAAGATGAGAAATGGCTTGTGAATAAATAAATAAATTAATAAGTAAATAAATGAAGAAATACTGAGTTAGGGCATAAACTAATAAATAAAAAACGAATTACTTTGGTCATATAAAATAATACATTTTTACATATACTAAATTGGGGCTGTTTCTGTATTATTACATTAACATATTTTTGCATTTCCAAATTTTTATTTATTTATATTAATTTCTTTCTTTCTGTGTTTACAGGTAAATTTAGTGTGTGAGCTCGATCTTAGTCTAAAGCATGACAGCTATGCTAATCTTTAGTTAATTACACGTAAGGCTTTGAGTGGGAGACCTGCTTGCAGACCTGCTGCAGGGAAAAAAATGCTATCGGTAATACGGGACTACAAAAAACTGATTCAATCACAACAACTTGGCTAAGTGGCGTTTAGGTAGATAAGTGAAACGATGGCAGAGTTCCAGTAGGCCAAGGCAGTAGCAGTAGCAGTAGAATCAAAAATATACTTATAACTTTTTAACAAATTGTACACTGGACTGAAATGAAGATTAACATGCTAATAAAGAAAATAATTACATGCAGATGGATAAATGGATGGATGGATAAAATGCTGAAATGCAGAATTTCCCAAATAAAGTTGATGCATGGAAAAGCAAAATTTCATTATAGCATTTTAATTAACAATAGTGGATGCGTATATATATTTGTTTTACTTATTCACTTATTCAGTTATTTATTTATATTGAAGTCATTTTTTTTTGTTCTCCACTGTCTGTGCTTTCAGGCAGTGCGTTTTTCCATCCTGAGATCCCAACTCACAAAAATGCTTTGCCAATGAAAAATCTGTTTCAGCTCTATATGAATGGATTTTATTCTGGAGAGCTGATACAGCAATGTTGTCTGGTACCAAAATAGGGTTACACAATAAACATTCCTCTTTATTCTGCGCTATTCTTTACAAATGTATTGTGTAACGTCCTACAGAGATTCCTTACGAGTTTCTGTATAAAATCTCTGCAGTGAAAAGCAAAACGGAGTTTTCCAAGAAAGTTTCCCCTTAAGTTTAATTACATGTTTGCACAAAGCTAATTGTGTGTACAGTCAGCAAAAAAAAAGAAAAGAAAGAAAGGAAACATCCTGGCTTCTGCACTTTTGGACAAACACTATTTTTAGGGTTTGTTAAGCTTTAATTACTGTTTGGTTTTGTTGTTATTTTAAACTAATCACGTTACGATGTTTATCAGAGGCTGAAAAGCCTGAACAAACCAGCGGATATGAGCAGTTTAGTTTTCACATTTGTGCAGCGTTTGAGGTTTACATGACTGGCAAAAAAAAGCTAATATATAAGCAAATAATTCACTGGTGTTGATTAAAAATGCTTGAAACATGGAAAAAACTTATATTTCAGCTTTTAGAATTTTTTCTTAATGGGGTTTGAAGAATGTTAATGAAGATATGAACACTATGAAAGAAATATTGGCTTATTCAGTGACTATGGAAGGTATTAAACACACACAAAAAAGAAATATTTATTATTTTTAATAGAATTTCTGATCAGGTTTGCTCTCATTCAGCTTTTTAGGTGCATGTATTGGATTATTTTCATACAGAAAAAAGGTATGCATGGGAATTAACTGTAAGTTTAGATTTACAGGTCTGTATCAAATATATTTAACACAAAAATGAACATTAGTTCAGGTGAACATTTGAGCATCTGGTATGAAGTTTTTCAGAAAGCAAAGGCATGTTCATTAACATATAGGACTCATATATAGCTTTCATTCATTCATTTTCAGTCAATACTTTATCCTTGTATGGATCCTGGGGATATAAACTACTAATTTGTTTATATTCTGAGAAACAGAAACCAAGAAAGTTTGTCCTGAAATATTCCTGAAAGCTATAAACAACAGTAACATGCAGGCAGGAAACAGGCCAGATTGTTCACACACAAGTGGGAATAGGATCAAAAATTCATGACCGTTAGTTTACATAAAGAAAAATTGTGACTGGTTGTGTACATAAAGATGGCTTCTAGGAAACCGGACCATCCGTGTCCAATGATGGCATGTGCCTGCATTGTGTTTTAGTTCTATCACGTGTTAAACTTGGTCCAAACATGTCAGGCATAAAAAAGTTTTTGTAAAAAATGTAAGATTATATACATCTATATCTATGTAATAAACCTCAGCATTCTTTCATAAGCATACGAGCAAACTCCATCATACCATCATAATGTATCCAAGCCCATATAAAAAAAAAATAATAATAATAATGGATATGTAATAAATATATTTGTAACATTTTAAACACTTTAAATTTTTCTCATATGATTAAAAGTACTGAGTCTCATTAAGTCCTAACTTCTGTTCTTTGCTAACGCAATCACGCGTGCGGTTGCGTGGTACGCCAATGCGGGTATTTTCAAAACATGCAAAGTTTTTGTAGACTCTGTAGCCTAATACGTGCTCCACTCCAACTTTACTAACTGTTTTATTTAGGATACAGTGACTTTCCACATTTCCAAAATACGTGTTGCCATATGACTCGTGTTACCATGTGACTGAAACTAATTATCTTAAAAGTGCAATATGTTCTTTATTATATGCAGTTTTTTTTTTTACTATGGTCATTGTGTGTTTTGTGCATTTGACAAAAGTCTCTTTTTCATATACATTCTTTTTTCCCCTCCAAGCTTTTGTAATGTGCTCCCTGTCTCTTCACTTCATCGCCCAGGCTTTGAAAGTAAAGTGAGAACTTCGGTTTCCTGCACAATCCTGCTGACTTTTATCCTGGGCAGCTCTGGCTGGAGCTGTAGTAGGAGTTTTCAGTTTAAACCCTGTTCAATGCAGCAGGCTCTCAGGTGCTGGGTGGCATATGAAGGAATGGAGCTCGAGATGCCTGTAGGCTCAGTCATCACTCCTGACTTCATCCTTGCTTTGCTTTTTGGCTGCTGTAGCCACGGTGGACATATTGGACAACAGCTGTGGGAAGCATGTGCGTTTGACTGGCTCTGTTCCCTGTGTTGTGTTTTTTTGTTGATGCTTACCTCAGACCTGGATGCCTCCAGCATGCCATCATTCACATGCCTGACATCATCACGAATCCGGAACACACTTGTCCTCTATAGAGATGTACAAGCAGACATGGCTCCAGAAGGTAAAGCGGTCAGGCTGCGCTGTGTGCTGTAAGAACTATTCTGCTCATTTTTTGACTCGAGACGTTAATAGAATATTCAACAACAGGGAGTTGAAATTCTCACACTAAATGTATTATTTTCCTATAGCAGCACACTAATATTCCCCAAAGGAATATGCATGGACTTACAATATTCTCCATACATTAAAGAATTAACAAGTGTTAAATACCCACAATCATAAGGTTGTTGTGTGCTTTTTAACTGTCTTGTTCCACATTTAGTCCATATTTGCTGTTATAATATTATATATAATAAAAAATAATTTACTGTTCCACTGGATTTTGGGGTGTAGTTGTAGGGATTTGTGCTCATTCATCCACAAGCTCCTTATGTAGGTTGAGGAGGCTGCAGTCAGCTGTACTATAAAGCGCACCATATATAAGCCGCACCCACTGAATTTTACAAATATTTAGTGTCTACACTAATGTACTTTACACAGGCTTCAACGAAAGACACGTTACACACAGTGTAACTTGTGAAATATGTTGCGCTTCCTTTAGGAGCATAGCGGTATTTTGGGAATAGCCTGCCACTGCAATTTTACAGTATTACTGTGTGTGTTCAAGACGAGGATTATGTCCTTATTATTTTCTAATGCTCATTTCTAAGTTTCTTTGACTAACCCATAACGCTGTTGCCAAGAAAAATAAAAAAGCACGAGTTTTGGAAACCTGTTTGTGCTTATATGATTTCTGTTGCAACTGGAGTTAGCGCGCTATCCCTTAATCATGACTCGAAGCGTTACAACGGCTTGTATCTAAACAGTAGCCTACCAAGTAAGTCATTGTTTACTGTCTTCCTCCTTCTTTTCACAACTTTTTCTCTCGGGAGTTTATCTATTGGCATTCAAAAATCACCCGGTGGAAGTTTTTTCTCCCGATGCCGTGCAGCTCAGAACACAGGTGAGGTGCGTTTTTTCATTTCCGTTCGGAAATTTCATTGGTCTAATGTTATGTCGCTCAGTTTTTTGGCTTGAAGTTTGTGAAACCAGGAAAAATTCATAAATTAGCCGCTTCATTGTTTAAGCCGCGGGGTTCAAAACGTGGGAAAAAAGTAGCGGCTTATAGTCCGAAAAATACGGTAATTTTTTTAATTGGCTTTAAGAATACCTTTCAAAAGAAGAAATCATAGCACGATTGGAAAGCTGTCACAAGGTTGCGATGGACTTTAAAAGAAAACATGGCAGGAACATGATGCACATCAAACTTAATGACGAAACTTAAAACAAAACCAGGTTTGTAGGCTTGCAAATAATTTAACCTATTAAAGATTATTCTGGATTGTAGTTATTGGGTGGCTTGAATTGTGTTTGTGACATGCTTATACACAGGAATTTTCCAACAATTAACATATTTTGTTTATTAAAGGAAGTCAGAATGTTTCTTATTTTAAAGTTCAGTCTCTCAAGGACCTCTTTAAATACACCTGGCAATGTTACTGACAAGCCACAAAGCCCTCCTTCTTAATGACTTTCTCCTGGCAAAAATATACAGCTTTAACTTGGACATTGGAGACTCATTTAAAAATACTACATAATCATCTCCTGACAGAAAACATCACCATTTCAACAATTCCATTTCTTTCTGGAGAATTCATAGACATTCATATTGCCAATGATTTCCTGTACAGCCGCCAGTATGACTGTCAGACCTGTTGTAATTGAAATTTAATCAGCACCTTCTGACCAGGTCTGATCAGATTTGGGGTCTCACCATGCTGCATGTAATGGATAGTAGACAATACCTGACTCAGGAACTTGATCAACTGCTGTGTTTTTTGTTCTTGGCTTGGATTCAAGAATGAAATGAGTGAAGAGCGCTGGAGGGAATTTCTCTTGAAGTTGTGCAAGTTGCGGGTTGAGATCGTTCATCGATAGCACAGTCTTCACCTGAACTAGGAATCAAACGATGTTTATTTTCAGTTGTCGTGACGTTTGAGTTTTGGTTTCGTTTTCTTACATTATTCATCATACATCGTAGGAACCCAGGTGGGGACGTGTCAGTTGCTGTTTATTTCATTTCATTTCATAGGTCTAAAATATAATAAACATTTTAAACAAAGAAATTTATTACAGAACACGAATCTCAGACTTCATCTGTGCGCTGCATTGTGCATATCCTGTCTGAGCTCTGAGGGCCTGCTGTCAAATATACGAAGATTTATGGCCGAGGAGATGGCAGGTACAATACCTTCTTATGGCCGTGAACATTTGGTTCCTCCCAGAAGGTCTGAGCCAATTATAGCTCACCAGCCAGCTGTCTCATGGTAAAAACATCCTGCCTAATTAGAACAAGTTCAAATGAAGCAGAACCACTGCAACACGTTTTTTTTTTTTTTTTTTTTTGTGAGCGTGACTGCTAGAAGATTGAGCTCCTCACAGCCTCATTGTAAGTATTTCTCATCAGAGGGCAAATTCTTTCAAAACAAAGAGTCCCTCAGAAGCTCAGAGGGCTGCGGTCATACCCCCCTGATCAGTGCTCATTCATTCAAAGCTTGTGGGGACTCTAACAAGGGTCTGCTGCCACCGTTTTTGATCGGCCTCTTTGATTTTAGCAAACTTCGCGATCTGGCTTCATTTGGCAAGATGTGAGTTTGGGGGGAAATGCAGCTGCTGGAGAAGAAATGAACTTTGGTGAACTTTTGTTGATGATTTACCGCTCTCTTCTTTATTGCTGGAAAGCTCAAACTGTAGTCAATTAGTGTTCTTAAATTGTACACACACACACACACACACACACAAACACACACTATTAGATCACATTCTTTTAAAATGAGATTTGGCTCATACCTTTTGTAAAAATCGGTCATTAGTAATCAGTGATCGTCTAAAGTCATTCTAAAACATCCAGATGTTAAGCCATCTGGCCTTATCACATGATCACGATGTTGTCCAATTAACTGCATGAATGACTTTCTCACTTATTTATTCATAAATGTCTGTATATTAAAACTTAAAATCAGCACTTGCTTATTGTGAAGCATTACAGGAAAGCATGCATTTCACACACATTCGAGACTCTTCCATCTTGGGAAAGTATGCGTGAGTAAGTAAACAGGGTCTGTGATTGATATAGGATGTCAAGAGAAACAGATGAATTGGCATGCGATAGGGCCTCACGATCGAATGTCAGCCTGTTAAACGTGCCTTCAATTACATGATAATGGCTTGTCATGTGAAAAGACCAGGATGGCGAGTCGTACCAAAAAAAAACCTTTGAGGTGGGGGGATTGATCCAGTATTGTTCCATCGTAAAGTAATGTACAAGCGTAAAAACAAAAGAATAAATAAAAGTGTAGTGACCTCAAATTTTATGCTTAGTCCTGGTAACATCCTTGGGTTCCCCTGTTGATGCCATTGCTTTGAAATATCAAGCGTTTAGATCGCAGAAGGAAAAAGCGTTCATGTCCTGACAGTCTTAAAGCGGCAGCATTTGCAGGGAGAGGGTGCCTAAGCACATAGGCCTTAGAATGAAACTGTTTCAATTGCAAATTATCATGCCTCTCACCCAAGACACATCCTTCAGTCGAACTCACATTTGTCATTGTCACAGCCGTTCCTCCTCCCTTATTTTTCACTCGCCAAGTAAATCCATGCTACGGCCCTGAACGTTGCGCTTCCTGTTAGCTAATAAGACGTCGGGATCTCAACCGATGACACGTCTCATTCCTCAAACTGGAACAGTTCAATTTCTTTGAAAGAAAATTCAACCAATTGTTATACTACAGCACATTCAGATTCTTGCATCTGATTGATATGATGTTAGAAGATTGAGTCATTTTCCATAACATCAACTCTGACAGGTTTATTTTAAAGTTCTCGCTCTGTTATTCAATCCAGTTCAGTTTTATTTATACCTTGTCACAAAGCAGTTTTAGAGAAATTAATAGGAGTCTAGATTTTACATTCATAAATTACCCTTTATAAGTTTATCCCTGATGAGTGAGCCAGAGGTAATGCCGACAAAGACAAATTACCTGAGGTGAAAAGAGGAAGAAACCTTGAAAGGAACCCAACTCAAAAGGAAACTCGTCCTCATCTGGGTGACAATGGATTTCTATTAACTGTAGTTTTATTTTTGTTGAGGTTAATCTGATTGAAACTTGAGTGCAAAACTGTACAGGGCATTCTAAAGCCAACTTCATGGTTCTTAATTAAAAGCCATCTGCAGTAATCTCATGAACCTTCAGGTTGTTCACATGGAGCCTCCCTTAGCAGCATCAGCAAGTGGGTTCCAGCTGATGAGAAATGATGAAGGGCATTATATTATGTTTTTATGTCTACATTTACAGCTTACTCAGGCACTTTTAAAACAAACACTTCTTATGAACTCGTGTATTCGTTTATTATGGAGAAGTGTAGTTGACTATTTTGCACAGAAAAGTCTCCAGTGTTATTGCTGTGTGATGGAGGTACATGGTAAGGCTTCAGGACAATATAAATAATGAAAGGAACATGTTTTTTTGAGTATTGTTTTACTGTAATGTAGAAAACCATTTCGATAAATGGAAAAAATGGACAATTTGAGTAAGAAGTAAAAATCACAAATTCTACTGTTTAAGATGAACTGAAGATGAAGACCTCAGTGGCACCGTAGCTCATCATTGATTATTTCCCATAACAGTTTTCCTAATTAGGTTTTTTTGCTTCCCACTTAGTAACGTGGAATTCGTCAGCATGTGTAAAGTAGCCACCTGAGACCCTTTTATTTGGTAAAAGGTCAACAGCGCCTCTGAATCCCGTCGTTTCTATGAAAGCAAGCATGACCGTTTGATCATGTGTACGTTTTTGATGTTTGCTCTACTTGTTTCCACACTTAAACTTGACCTCTGACCTTCCATCTAGGCACATTCAGGGTGAAGTATCCACTGACATTCTGGATTGCTTCTGCATTGCATCAGTGGCACTGAGAGAAATTAGTCTTTTTCGGCTTGATTAAAAAAAAAACGTTGTTTGAAATGAATATCCTCAGAAGCCACAGGACCACATGGCTTTTCACAGTATTGCCTTTCCTGTATTGTGAGCACTTGTCAGTGGTTATCACAAGAAGCTTTGACGTACACATTTAACCTACTTTAATCATCTGGGATTTTTCTTCCCCCCTCTCGGGATCTTTCTCCTGGGACTACTAGGGGTTGGGTAGCATCTGTACAGCGTAACCTGATCCACTATGTAGACACATGCAGGAGATTTGTGATGTATGTTTCCAAATGTTTTTTTAGTTCATTGTGGAGAAAATATGCTATGAAATATATACATTTGTACTGACACCGGCCAAAGCAGATCTATTTTCCTCTTCTGGTTAAAGTGTTTTACCGGTTTGGTTACAGTTGGAGAGCATTTGACGACACAAGAGGTGGAAAAATGAAATAAAATAAAAAAACACTGTTGAAATTGCACAGAGGGTACTTTGAGATCGGAATCTGATCAGATCAGCGAGGCCACTTCGGCAGTGCTCAGAAATGGAATGAAAATCGATCACAACGTGCAAAGCTAACACTTTTCCGTTTTCCGTTCTTGCGTTCCAAACTCAATATAACTTTCATAACACTGGTTAGAACAAAACAAAATTAAATAAAACTTCACTTATTATTCAGATACTCATACACAGCTACTGCAAGCTGCATTTGGGCCTAGTAGTCTCATTCGGATACGTTAATTCAGATAAAAGACTAATGACTAAGACTTTTGGTTGATGTATAATTCGCAAATTGTCTTTGTTCACCAAAAAAGAGCGCTAACAGAAAACACATTCTGTTTTAAAAATTAAACATCAACAAAAGTCTTCGTGAGGGTTCAAGTGGGTCCGTTTATTGTTATGTGCAATAACATACACAAAATTACTATTATACATAATTACAGGTAGTCTATGACTTCTGATGACCACATCGTAACTTGAAAATATTGTTAAGTCGAGACATGGCTAATCCTACCCAGGGGGTCTTAAAGAATGTGATCAGTATAAGGTAGTACTGTAATTCAACAAATTGTAGTACATAATTTAGCAAAACGGAGCAATTTACAGTACTGTACTGTATAAACTATACAACAATATGTATGTGGCTGCAGGTGAGTTGACGAGCACCTGTTCTTTTATCCGAAAAAATGAAAAGTCGAGCCATTATAACTCAGGGAACCATCTGTGTATTTTTTTGATTCATTTAATTGCGTATATATAATGAAAATGTCTTATAAATTCAACTTTGTGGTAACAGTTTGGGGAAGAGCCACATATACGTAGCTAGAAAGGTCAGGCGTCCCGATACTTTTGTTCATATAGTATATGGAGCTTTTAATGCTCTTAATAACAAACAGTGAGCTTCAAACAGTTGCTGAGTAGTTGTTTGGACTCTAGATGTGTTGAATTTACATCAAACATTTGAACCATGATGATTTTAGTTTTGTGTACACGAAGACTATATAAGCAAATTCCTCTGGTTAGAGCATTTCCCCAAACAGTTCAGTGCAGGAAAATGAAAACGAGCAAATAGTGTCACAGCAGTGTCTTGGAAGTGCATTTATTTGATTCCTGCTCATTTTCAGATTTTTTCAAGACTTGATTTGCTGCTTATTACTTGTTTTTACATTTTGTTGGTGCTGGGATTAGAACTCATGACATTCTGGTCAGAAGTCCAACATCTTAACAGTTTAGCTACTAAATCTCTTGTCTCTTCTGTGGTTGTGTAACTGCTTCAATTGTTAAGGTATTTAAAGATAATTTGAGGTTAAAAATGGTGTTTGTGTTGAACTGAAAAACATTTGACCATGCACACCATCACCTCATCCATCCAGCCGAGGTTCTGCATCACTGGTTGCAGTGAACTACACAATAATCCGTTAAGCCGCTGTAGATGAACCTTGCGATTTTATATCCGTTGCCTCCGGGAAGAGGTTGCATGTCTGCGATTGTGTAATTGCATTTTGAACCCAAACACCACAAGAAGCAGCTGTTTTCTTGTCACCTTCAGGCTGGAACCCAGACAGATTCAGAACTCTGATTCAACCTAAACCTGCATTAATGTTACTAAGCAGTGGTATCACACGACACATGAAAATATGATTTGATAGGAGTATAGTTTGGTAAAGAAGACGTTGGTTTTCTTCACATAAAACTCTGGTTGATGCAGAGCTTTGAATTTGACACTTCTCTACAAGGCAGCGGGAGCCTGGCTCAGGGAAAGCAGCCTGGAATTAAAGCAAGTTTTGAAATCCTCAATAGAGGAGGTCGGTCTTTTACAAGGAATAACTGATTGGCCTTGGCGAGCAAAACAAGGCTTTCTGACAGGTGCTGTAAAGGGCAATGCCGACTCCCTCTCCGGGTCTTGTTTGGAGAGAGCGAGCAAATTTATTAAGACCGTGCACAAGCATTTCCAGCTGTGGAAGCTGGACATGAACTGACAAGCCCCCAGCCATGAGAGCCTTACAGGCACTTATGAAATCCCCAGTCACTGTCAGGGAGCTTCACACACAATCTTTCAAATCCAAAAAGAAAATCATATCGGACTTGAAAAGAAAAACATGGTTGATTTATTTAGATTTTTTGATTTGTTAATACTCCTGCAAAGCTCTGGCATCCCATCCGGGGTGTATTCCTGCTTCACACCCAGTATTCCCGGGATAGGATAAAGCGATTACTCAAAATGAATGCACGATTCTAACCATAAAAATTATATTCATATATAAAGATCTAAGTGTATCTTAATATCAAAAATCTTCTTCTATTTGCACCAAATAAATGTATTATTCGTTATGTTCTTTTTATTTTTTTTATTGTCAGAAGTAAATTGAAAATTGTTTATTTATTTTTGTAAGTTCTGTCTGCAAATATTGTGTTTTATTCAAAGGATGTGATTTACACCAAATGTCTCCTCCCCACAGTCTTCTCAAATCTTGATGAACCCCTTCTATAGAACAAAACAAAATAACTCCGCGAAGCCTTTAATAAGAGAATTGCATGTTTATAGGTTTTTGGAAGATCAACATTCCGTGTAGAAAATAGGAGGGTTGTTTAACTGAAGAGGCAGTAATGTGTTTATTCTGTGTGGAAAGCAGCTGGAAAACAGGTCAGTGCGTGCTTTGAAATTCGGTTTGCATGGATTTTAATGCCAAAGCGCAAATGTTCAAGGTCACTGAAACCAGTGCATTTTTTTTGCATTTGCGCAAACTCTTTGCAAACTTCTAACATTAATCATCGCATTGTTTAATGATTTGTGCTTGTGCCGTCCTGGATATGGTTTATTTTTTTGCTTTAGTTGCTGTTCTAACAACCATCTTTGGTCCTCTCACGTGTTAGAGGAACTTTAAGGCTTTTTATTGTTTTGTTTCTATTCTCGGTATGCTGCAATCAGTGTTTTGTTATTGCTTTTAATTATTAATTTATTTATTTTAGCTGGATGGTGTGTTGAGGACACTGTTGGTTTGGCATTCAGGGAGGTTGAGGGTCAGGTCCATTAGTGAAAAACCTGGCTTGTAGCCAGTGATGCAGAGGCAATTCTTCTTTTTAAGCCGTGGCTTTGTATCGATGAAAATAGATCACCAGTGCTGACCTCAATCAGCTCTGTGTTCCAGGCTTTTAATCTGCTGTCCTCGAATTTCCTAACTTTAAGCAATTAATCAATAGGAACAGGACTGCAGCAAGACCGATTTGTTTATGTCCTGTCCACTGGTATTGGCTCTGATTGTACATGCCGTGACTGATCCAGAGGCCATCAGCGGGATGAAGAACTGAAGGACTGTCTGGGCTTTAACCCAGTTTAATGGGGGTTGGCTTGCCTCGGGCTAGTCATCTTCTGGCTTGTCTTTACACAGCATTCCTCACAGAGACAAAGGCACATGAACGGTGGAGGGCAGGAGTCCTATTTGTCCAATACACCAGCAGCCATACTTCAGACAGGCTGTTAATTTAGGAGTGATTTTGGAACATTTTTCAAGTTCATGTATAAAGGCGAGGCGAGTCGAGGCTAGGCAGTTTCAAAAGAGATTTGCATCTTTTTGTATACATGCTAGAGTTGGTACGTGTACACATGGTTTTCTAATTGTATGCTTTTTTCTTCTTTCCCCATTTATGTTCGTCAATGCTGCCATGCCTCCCTTCCTAACATCCCATGACTTCAACAAAGGTAAAAAAAAAAATTATAACTCCTACACATAGATATTTCTATTATAATTCAATATTTATTTAGTTACATTTTTTTAACCAATTACATACCTATTTTTTTATCTGCAGTTACCAAAATCAAACAATAATTAATATTTTGTTATGAAATAACTGCCCCATGTATGACTAGCAATTACAGCAGAAAAGATTTCAATGTTCAACACGATCATCTCTTTTGTTAACTTCAAACCAGATGATTTTAGTCATAGTCATTGAGAAAGCTGTGTTAAACAGTTTGTGGCCTTTAATGAAGTATAAAAGCAGCTGGGCTGCCCACAGTGTTCCTCACCTCCAACGGTGTGCTGGCTCTGAACACTGATTTAATGGAGCTTTCCCTCGTAGATCAGAGACGGAACCACACGAACAGACGAGATGATTGCAGAGAAGAGAATTATCACAGCTTAATAGTTTACGATGAAATACACATGACCATACTGCATCTCGCCATTAGTAATAAGTCCAGCATTTTAACATTTTCTTTCGAATCTGTCATTTAAAATCATATAAAGTTGTCGGAAAGGAATTGGGCATTGTTAAGAATACAAAGTGATGGTTTTTGATAACTAGCTAAATTTCCTCAGTGCAGAACTAGCTTTTCACTGTTCACTGGTAAATTACTTACAAAAGGGGTTCTATGTAAATTATGGGGTTTGTAAATAAAACAGCAGTATACTGTAAATTTAAATGACAGCAATTTATTAATATATAATATACTATACAGTCAGTGCACATAAAAAAACATGCTATAAATATCAGTAAACTTTAAAGTTTGTAAATGTAGAGCTGGATAAATTACTTATCAAGGCTTATCATTTTACACTCTTGTTTTTTTTTTCCCCCTCGATAATATTTGCAGCGTGTCAAGTCAAGTTTATTTCTATAGCGCTTTTCACAACGGACATTGTCTCAAAGTGGCTTCACAGAATTAAAGAATCATGTGTATTTATCCCTGATGATCAGCCTGGGGTGACTGTGGTGAGAAAAAACTCCCTTAGATGTTATGAGGAAAAAACCTGGAGAGGAACCAGACTCAAAAGGGAAACCCATCCTCATTTGGGTGATTTCCAGAGTGTGTTTATAGTCTTTAAACAAAACAAAACACCAGACAGTGAGAACTAACATGAGCACCAAAATGTAAGATTGTGTGTAATGTCTTTTCTACAGTCTTATACAGTCAGCTGATGATATGAGACAAGGAGCTACTGAGCAACTCATAAATTAGCTCAACATTTGAGATCGTTATAGATCCAACACCAGCTTCCCAGCAGTACTTTTCATTTGATATGCTTATATGTGTTGAACCTGTTGCCACACACTTGTATGCAGTGTAAAGAGTAAATTACACATTCTGAATCCAGCGCATATTGTGCCACACGTTAGCTTTTTCTAATCAGATCGATGAGCTCTAGATAACTGCTGGGAAGAAATGTCATTGATAAGTATCTTCGTGGAAATTCAAAAAGTAAAGGATGCGGAAGCAGGAACTACTTTTACCTAAATAAAGCAAAATAACTAGCAATAAAAATAAGAAAACAAATAGATAAAACCGATGGCATGAAACAACTAAATTATTAGACGAGCAAATAACAAGGAGTGAAGTAAACCAAGAGTTAAGTGTACAAGTAAATGAATATGAAACATGAATCAAGTGCAAAAACAAACATTTTGCTTGTAGGAAACCATGTGTAGCAGCTTGTAGGAAATGCTATTTTTGAGTAATCATGACCACTTTATGTGGGAATTTATAAAGCAGTTGTTCTTGTATTCTTTAGTTATCCAGCTAACAAGTTTTACATTTTCTTTGCTTTATATAAGCTATTTTTTTTTCTGTGAGCTAGTTGATGAATTGATGCTAGGTCTAGCTAGGCAACAGAATTGCTAGGTTTCTAAAAATTGCTAAATCTACACTTAAAGTTGTCAAGCACCAAGTGTCTACTATGTAAAGGCTTTTATGTGAGGTTTTGTTTTCACATTCTTCTTATATTTTAACACTTTGACTGGCTGTTTAGTTATTATTTGTTAATCCGGAGGTCTTTTTTGTTATGTTCCTATTATTAGAGTTTCAACGTTTTTTCCTGTTTTGGACATTATTCATGAAAGTGCCTCATTGCTGCAAGGGAATTTTTTTTTTGCTCTGTAAGAGCGTGGCTTTTCGTGGTTTGTTCCAGTAACCAAGCTGATTTGTCGCGCTTCCTCAATGTTTTGAGGCAGACCTTGTTAACGCGCCCAACGCCCGAGCCACCATGTCTACCTTTGCTCTTAACATTTTCATATTTTAGAAGGGTTTTATTTTACTTTTAAATCGGATTAATCTGTGATTTCATGGCAGATTTTCTGCCTGATGAAACTTTTGTATTCTTTTTTCTTACTTGCACTGATCCTGTGTGTACTTAGTGACTTAACTTCTCAGCAGTAAGAGCTTTTCATTTTACAAAACTGCTATATATGTATTTCTTTTTTTTTTTTTGCATTCATGATCAAAAAGAGAAAAGTAGGAAGGGATGAGAGTAAAAAAAGAATGTCCTGCTTTGCACCTTGTAACAAAAAGAATGGCGCTTACATATGTAAAACGGGGCTTTATCCCAAGCATTAGCACACTCATCCTCTCTGAGTGTTATTTGAAGTGGTTTGGGAAGAGCCAAGAACACAAATCTTGCTCACAGGTTTCAGCACTCATATTTGGGGGGTAAAGGCCAAGGACCTTTTTTTTGCTGTGAAAGAAATATGATCCAAAAAGACTCTTATCCAGAAACTTTGCCCTGCTTATGTCTGCTTTTTATTGATTTAGTTTAAACAGCAGGTTGTTTTACATTGTTGGAACAGAAGGCTGGGGAAGACTTACACCTCCACCGGTTTCCATAGCATGGATTTGGCACGGCGTGAACAGTGGGGTACGAGACATTGTGCACCGAGATTATGCGCGTTAGGCCACAGATCCAAGAAGTCGGTCTATGCCTGCAGCCGGCGAGCCGAGCTGAATATATCTTCTGTGTGAGGGCTTTAACCCACTTTGTGTGACTTGAATTTTTAATGAGAGTTAAGCTGCAGGAATGCACTCACCAGAGCTGTAGATGTGGTAAACTCTCTTTCTCTGTGACTCTCTGTATCTCTCAGACTCTTTTCCCTCTATTTGAATTATTCAGCAGAGGCGTGGGCAGACGACTTACTGATGCAGAAGTGGTGATTAGATTCACCAAGAGCACAAAAGGAATGAGACACATGGTCTGTATCAACAGAGCTGTCGCTTCTGAAATCATTAAAATAATACTGGGTATGTTTCAAGAGAATGAAATAACAGCAACATGAACAGATATAAATTCTTTCCTTTTTTCCCCCCCCATCTTTTTGACCATAATTTTAAACAAAAAAATCAGTTTCTCCAAAAACTTTGGATTCTTTCACTGTTTTTTTTTTTTTTTCTTTTTTTTTTCTTGCTGAATTCATCATTCAAATGAATTGCTGACCAGGTATTATATCGATGGTAGAATGTTGACCTGAGTTTGACATTTACAGAATGTGTGGTGCTGGTACAAATAGCACAAAAAGTCATGTTTATTCACACCAATATCACTGCCATATGGATGTCAAGCCATCAGCTATCAGTCTATCAGCCATAAACATCCAACTGACATCAGAAACTTTTAGCAGTGAAGGAGCAGTGAAAAATTAACACGCGATGTACATGGAGAACATGAGAACTTGCAGTAACTTGCACCAATGCGTTTCAAAAACAAATAATAGTTTTAATTATTGAAAAGTGGAAAGATTTCTATTAAACACTTATTGCTGCTGCCCATGATGCACCAGGACTGGAAAGTTATCGGAAATCAATCAGATGTGTCTTTTAACTAGCTTTTGTTACTTTGTATATATACATGTTATGAAAATTTTTCAGGATTTTCAACATTCTTAATCAGCTGAAGTTTCAGTTTGCATTTGAGTAGCAACAATAGAGCAGCTTTTTTTTGCTTGTTAATCGAGCCTGGCTCGACTTATTCCTGAACGAGTTAAAACTAAATTTAGGAACAACAAATTAATATTGCTTTATATTTTATTTTTATTCATGATTTTTCTGTGAAAACGTTGGTATGCTTTGATATTCAATAAGCAAACTATTATGAACGTCTGTACAATTTACTTTTGAACTTAAGTGCTGTTTGTTATTTTTATGCATTAGTTCTGTTCTGGGATGCGCAGTCTGCTGTCGACATCCCCATGTCTATTGCATACCCATCCCCCTCTAGAATTTCTGATTGACAGCTGTACTTGTGGGAGGGACCTTGTCTCATGGCTTGCTGGGGCCCCTTAGATTTGCAGTGTGCCACTGTCTAGACCTAGAATAATAATGTGCAACGAAGGTAAAATGAACGGAATTTCCATATACCAAATGTTTCTGTTTTTCTTTTCTTGCATGTGAGCCTATTAAGGTTGAGTATTTTTGTGGTTAAATTAGATGGCCATTTCTTTTCTACCATCAAAGTTTCCAAAAACACCAAACTTCTGTTAACACTTTTGCGCCTTGGTTTTGGATTCAGGCGGTGTTTTTTCCCAGAAAGTCACAGCTGAATGAAATTTTTGGATTATGTAGATTTACTCCTGTTGTAAACATTGTCACTTGACATTTAACTAACACGAGACAATCAAAATCTTTATAAATTATAAGCATCACATCACATTCATTAATAATGTTTTAACTGCTTCACTACAAAAAAAAAAATCTTCAGTCAAGAAATCTGTCATTGCATCATTGTCATCACTCGCACCCAATCAGGTACTTTTTTTGCCTTACAGTAAATCTATTGTAGGGTTACAGATACCTTAATGAGCACCTTTGCTTAATGAGCTTGGATATTAAAAGCGACCTGCTGATTCAGTAGCTGAAATATTTAGGCCATTTTGTGGTAGAGAAAAATGTCATGAAATTCTTTATGTAGGTTTAGGTAGATAAACTAAAAAATATATATTAAAATAGCATATAATTGTAAATATACAGTGTATATATATATTCACTCAGAGGGTACGAAACTTCACTGTAGTAAATTAAGAGTAGCCAAGAATCTATCGTTGTTTTTAGTATTTTCAACAGCTTACTAGACATTTGTTGATCTGCTTGTTGTGCAGGTTGTGTTGGTTGTGGTTACTTTTGCTTTACGCTGACTTCATTCAAGTGAACTTTGAGCTTTGAATTTGAAGGCCTTAGTCTTGCCTCTAGTCATTGTATGCCATGAAAGATGTACTTATTGATGGTGGCATGTGGAGTGCCAGAGATTAACCGTGTATAATTTTGAAATGCGTTTAATATCGTGGTTGCGATGAATGCGTGGCTGTCTTGCTGCAACCCTTCAGTCCTAATGAGTTAAATATGTTTGAGCCCATGCTGCTCTCAAATAGCGGCTTAGCATTCTTCTAGCATGGCCAGCTTTTTGTTGTTAGTGTGGGAAGTCTCCGTCATTTATGTTCTTATTTAACAAGCTTGCATCTATAATATTCTACAGATTGGATTTACTGCCATGAATGCCAATGGGATGAATCTGCTTGCTTACTAGTCAAGCGCCAGACCTCCCAGCTTCACGTTTTTACCCGAGCTGCTGTAAACAGGTGGTCCTGAGGACACGTGAAACACAAACGCATCAATAAGAGCAACTTTATTGTCTTGAGCTTTCCTGTTTTTGGTTTACTTGATGGCCCTGGTGTGAGTCATATGCCTATGTTGCTTTTATGAAACTACGCAGTAACCTCAAGCAGTCCTGACCATGATTTGCTTAGACAGCATGAGACGCCTCGTATTTCAGTCGGACACTAGCTGGTCTAACAAGATCCTGAACGTTATAGCGAATGTTTCAGGGCCAGGCATTTGCATTCCTGTGTTACAGTGGCTTATAGCTACAGCCCAGCTGGAAAGAAAAGTGCTAAAAAAATCATATTAATTGCTTCCAGTAGGTTCCTTTCGAGCTGCTCTCAGGTCTGTTGGTCTCACCAGTCATGGCATTTCTCAGAGATACTGCATATTGTCTAGTATAAGAGTCCAAGGTTCATTTTACATAATGCATTCTGGGATGGGTTTTAAAAGCAACCTTACAGGAAGGGGAAAGATCATAGTCATATATAATACATTGATCCCCAATGTTTGTGTGTGTATACTTTTATACTATTCTTTTTACAAGTAAAAGATGTTTCCTCAGATTATGTTTTTTTATTCTTTAGCCTGGCAGTCTGTCTAGGAGTTTATAGGGAGTAACAGATGTTCAACCTTTTCCTTTCTTCTCAAAACTTTACCTCAGTGTGAGGTAGCTGAAGTATTCCAGAAGGCGTGGTTTGGTTTTATTTGTTCTGAAACAAAGAAAAAAAAAAGGTTTGGGCTGAACTGGATGTATTGTAATGTCAGCTTTTGTGCTGTATGCATTTTTAAGGTTAATGGTGAGCTGGTGTACAGTAAGAGCGAGTTTGTGCATGTTAGCTGCGATTATTGGGCCTTTTGAATTTTTGTTATCTTTTTACAAAACTTTTTTTTTATTATTCTCTTTTTTTGTAACTACTTCTGTACATGCTTAGTGCCCATAATAGTGCTCTTAGTGCACAGAAAACAAGTGGTTAGCTTAGCTTTAAGCTGTTAAGATTTTATTGATCCTTCCAGTGCCAGATTAGTCAAATGTATAAACACAACAGTTGATCTTTTTTTTTTTTTTTGTTATTTTATATAGGGGTTGTTGGATTTCTGCCTGATCGATATGATACACTGAGATAGTGTAGAGCCATACAATTGCATTTATTCGAATTATTTGGATAAATAATAATCATTTAAGAGAGTAAATGAGTGTTTGAGAGAAAAAAGTGAGAATTATGTCTGTCACTGGACAGGCATTGCAGAGGTGTGCAGCCAGTTCTGGCTTTTTGATTTGCAGAGCCACTTTTATAAACTGCCGCTGTGATACTTTGTTCGGAGGCCTGTTCAGGAGAAAGCATAAATCAGACTTAAATGAGGCTTCATGTACGCACAGATTCAGTTCAATGAAAAAATAAAGCCACTTGTTCCTTACAGCAACTTCACACAAGCATGAAGCCATGGTTCAGTTCTAGCTGTTGTCCAGCCTCCACTTAGTAAACGCATTCATTATAAGAGAGCGCAAGGCCTCAACTGACACCAAAATATTTTAAAAAAAGATGACGTGTGGTTCATTCTTTTTGGTAAAATATAATTTTTAGCAAAGTCATCAGCCTAGACCTCAAACCTCATCCCAGATGTATTACACTGAACTAAATTGCTGATAAATGTTTTCCCAATGCAAGTGAAGCGTTTCAGATGATTAATGCTTGGCAGAAGGGGTCTAAATTTGCTTTGCAGAGTGCAGAGAGAAGAAGAGAGGTTTGGAAAGAAGGAGAGAATGGCAATAGCATTGTCTCTCTCTTTCTCTCCTCCCCCACCTCTCCCTTTTTTCTCTATCCTCTCTCTACAGGATCATTTTTTCAGGCACTTCTAGCAGATGACTCAGAAAGGCAATAACTGTTGAAAGCCTTTGAATAATTTCTGCTTGGATTTATAGGTCACTGTGCCATTTTTTTCAGACCATTTCTAGAAAGGCAGCCAGTGATGCAATGACTTGTCCTGTCCTGTCTTTTTTTTTTACATTCTATCACTCCCAGTTGCTTTCCTCTTGACCCAAGTTTGACCCAGACTGCAGCTTCCTCACAGTTTTAAATAGATTAGACTCTTAACAACAAAACAAGGATTAGAAAACTCTTTTTTATAAAGTTTATTTTTGAATTCTATTTTCTATTTTGTATACCTCAGAAATTTCATTTTAATTTATATTTCCAAAATATGCTATGCATACACTTACAGTTAGGGTTACTATCGTGGAACATTTGCTTATAATTGAAACGTTATCACTTATGCTATTGCAGCTATAAACCATTTCTTTCTTACTTTTGCCTCTTTCTTGAAGTTGATTAATAAAAGCATGTTTGTCTTTCTGAAAAACCAGTAAGCTCAAAATCCTCTGTCCTAAAGATCCGGAAGTTTCATGCTTCACTAAACCTGACTTCTGCTGACCTTCTCATGTGTTAGACAATTCACCTAAGTCTCTCTGATCGCCGTGTCTAAGGGTTTTAGGATCTCTGCATATTTGCTAATGCTTTTTTTTGTTGTTGCATGTTATGCAAGCCCACTGCTTCTGTAATTCCTTGGACATTCCTTGGAGTAAAACACACACGCACTGTTTGAGTATCATTGTCGACATGAATTATTCACAATAGGAAATTTTATATCTAATGACAGGGCTTGAAAATAGCAATTCGAATAATCCGTCTCTACTCAGAGCCAGCTTGTGCTGGATTTAAGGCTCTGACGGAAAGATTTGGAGCTGCAGACTTTGAGGTCGAGGTGATTCATGTCTTTGCAGCTATTAAAATGAAGTACTGATCTATCAATCTATCCACAGTGTGATTCGCGCCGTCATCGTTCCGTGCTTAGGAAACGTGTGCAAGTGCGCGCTTCCGCTTTGAGGCATACACTGACTGCGGCTTGACGCGCTCATTCTGTTCTGGAAGCCGGTTTCACGTCTGTGTTTGCGCTTAGTTGTAGCAGCAGAGGTTGGACATGCGCTCGGTACACACTACGGCGAAGAACTTGCAATGTTCTTCACCCTTCTAAATACTGCAATGTGCACACACATCTGTCAGCACTGGAAACACTCTGATGACACGAGGACATGCGCGGTTTATGTGCGCACTGGTACAGGAAACGGCAAGAGCTCCACAGAGGCGACAGTCTGTCTGAACATCTAACTAAAAATGCCATTTTTCTTGCTGAATGATTTGAAAAAAAAAATGCAAGGAACCGGAGTGTATCGCTTCCATGCTGATGCCCCACTTCTGGTTGGAATTCTCATTGCTAGGAAACCACTGGCTGCTGCTGGGGATGGCTCCAAATGAACAGCCTAAAGATGCATGAGATTTCTGTGGATGCGACGTTAAAACCATCCACATGGTTTTGGACTTTAGGTTTAGGACTACATTTTCGATGGCTGCTTTAGGACAAGTCTTTATCAATCAACGGTTGGTAGATCTTATGTTTACAAACAATTTCCTGCTTTCACAATTGCTGCATTTGACCACATAGTGCACAGAAAAGGATTATTTACACCGATCAGGCATAACGTTATTACATTATAACATTATGACCGGAGTGACTGATTATCTCTTTATCATGGCACCTGTTGATATATTAGACAGCAAGTGAACATTTTGTTCTCAAAGTTGATGTGTTAGATGCAAGAAGAATGGGATTTCTCTGAAGCTGTTTTGTGACAGTGGATGTTGTTGAAAGTGTTATACAAATGAAACCGAATTGAATTATGAACTTTGCAAAAATGTTCACTCCCGATTCACCTTCCTGTCTGAATGACCCCTTATGACCTGATGCTCCACACACGCACACAAAAACATATCTAATAGCTAGAAGGCTTCCTGCCCCGTGCTCTATGACCTGGCTCCGGGGAGGAAGAGCTTGATGACGCATGTTAGCACAGCTGTCAGGATGCTTTCCGAAAATACGGACAACTTGTAGCGTTTGATCTGCGTAAGATCCGTTCCTATGTGTTTGCTTTTCACTTGGGAATTGGGCAGAATAAAAGCTTTATTTTCTTGAGAATGTTTATATTTCCCTAGTGTTTTTTTCTCCACGTTTTCTTATTTATCCTCATTTGACTTTCTCTGGTAAAATCCGGAGCTGTTCTACCACAAAGACATTCCGAACATGGCAGTGATCCACCAGGGGGATTACAAACTTAGCAATGTTCCTGTGGCTCTTTAATTTTTTGTTGTTGTTGTTGTTGTTGTTTTTCCCTGTTGCCTGTCAGATTCCATACTCAGCTTGAATTTGTTGTAAAAAAAAATAAAAATAAGTTAAACAGCATGCTCAGAGCAGCCTTAGCTTTGCAGAAGAAATAAAATAAAAGCATTCTGACATTTTCTAGCAAAGCACGCACAGCATTTCCCCCCCTCTCCTTTCTCTTTCTCTTTTCCCATTAAGCACCTGTCAGTGTTTTTTCCCCCTTTCTTTATCTTGCTGATTGAGCTTAAGTAGTCTTTTCGGTTGTCCCTCAATAGCACTCTTTCTGCTAATGAATAGACTTAGCTGGTTTTAACCAAGCCTTTTCCAAGCTTCAAGAACTACTCATCTGTTAAAAAATAAAAAAGGGACTGAGGGTGTGACTGCACGCACTGGTGCGATAATGGACCACACATGGACCATGCTGGCCTCCTGTTGCTACGCCCTTAACCACCTTGTCTTCTCCTCCCTCTCTGCAGCTGGTGGAGAGCCACAGTTGTTCCTTTATGTGGTTTGTTCTCAAAGCTGTCATATTGACAGACCTGGGAATGTTCTATTGTCCTCATCACTAGGGGAGAGGCTCGGTACAACCCTCTCTTCGTCTTTGTCCCCTGCACCCACTCGTGACGATAAGCGCCAGGGAAATATCTCCAACATGTTAATACAACTTTCCTTTTGTCAATTACAGCAACCAAATTAGATTTTTCTCAACGCAAACCAGGACAATTGCATTTTATCGCCTCGTTCCTCTAAAGAACATTTCCCAGTCGGAGACGTAAAAAGATTTCCTGTTATTTTTTTTTTTTTTACAACCTGATGAGCATAGCAATCTATCAATAGCGCTTGCGGTCAAATATCTCCATGATTCCTCAGGACAAGAACCGCAATTTCTTCTTTTGAAATTCTTACATTCGCCAGCGGAATGCATATTTGGAAGCAATGTTTATGGCTACGGTCTAACGACCGGTTAAAAGACAGTGCGTTTGTGACACCGAGCTCGTCATGTTTCTTCAATCCACAGCGCTGTAGTTTCGACCGCAGAAATGCGTAATTTAGGTCACAAAGCCGAATCTGGAACTTTATTTACAATGCCACATGGACAGAAAGGGAGTTCAGCTCTCTATAGCATAAACATGCCTTCTATTCGGCAACATTATACACACACAAGTCTCCGTTTCATTCTCTTAACGTGGACCCATAAATCTTGCTCAATGTGAACGGATTATAATTGCCGATTTTGGCTTCAAACACGACACCATTTGATGCGTCACCCACATGCTGGAGACTTTTTCTCTGTGCGTCGTGTCTGGTGATGGCTGGGGGCCAGGGTAATTTCTAAAACTGCTGCACTGCCGTGGGATTTTACTCAGTCTTTTAAACTCCTATAAATCATATTGGTTAAAAAAAGATGAGGTAAGTTTTGTGAAGGCTGCAGATGTAAGTCAGTGTATTAATAGCGAACATGTAGTAAAGATTTAACAAGAATGGAGTTTTCAGACCTTGTGAAATGTTTGATAGAGTGCAGATATTGTGTGACTGGTTAGTTTATATCTTTTGGAGAAATCTAAAGGATGATAAGTCCTAAATAAGTTACCAGGTCCCCTATATTGGTCAAACCTCCAGAGTTCTTGGCCAGTCGGATATTTCTGTTGCTTGGAAACTCAGTGAACTAATCAGGTGTGATTATTACAGAGTTATGTCCAGTTTTAATCCTTATCCTCTCAGTACTTATCTATTGATTAGGTATCACATTTACACCTGCCAGAAAAGAGTCTTTAGATAACATTTTGGCTATGAAATGTGGTGACCTCTCACACAGTATGACATTTATTTGAATCTGGCTACCGTTGTCAATGCAAAGTGACTGAGGGTTGTGCTAGCTTTACATTCACAGCGTTTCACAATCACTCTTATCCAGACCCACTTGGAACGTGCAATCGTTTTTAGAAGTGGGATTCGAACCAATCCGTCCCAAGGAGACCTGAACTTTAGATCACTTCACCTTGCCATTCCTGCAACCACTACTCGAACATCCGGTAGTAATTCCGATTTTGAAAAGCTTGGCTATATTTTATGCCACCTAATTAGTGGAGGATGAAGTGCACTACACCTGTACTTGAATAAAAGTGCCTTCCTTTGCTTAAATATTACTCCAGTAAAAGTAAAAGTGCTTCATTTACATGTGTTCTTGAGTTAAAATCAATTAAATAATTGACTGTTGCACCATGTTTGGTAAAGACTGGTTCCTACCAGCATCAAAACCATGTCCATGTACACCAAGTACACCTGTGTATAGTGTTAAAGAGGCAGCAGTCAGAAAGCATTCTGTTTTGTGAAAGTCATTATGTTTTGTCTTTTTTATTGGCTGGTCAAGAAATTGTATACATAAAAGCTGTTTCAGCAGCCTACTGAACCTATTTGACCAGTGGGCAACTATAAATAAAAAACAGCTTGTCCCAGATGCCTGGGATAGCAGTTTGACCCCCCCCTGGACCAGGAGATTTCATGCTTCGTCATATGTTCTCCATATGATCAGCGCATATGTTCTAAGCTGAATAGGAGTATAAAACGACACTTGTGGGGGGAAAGAAAATTTGGGGTAGGGAATCCTGGCAAGTTTTTACTTTCTTAAGATAAATAAGTTACTCAAGATTTTTTCAGTTGATATTTTTTGTACCCTTTTAAAGGCATATTGATCATCATAAAGTGGATGTTTTGAAAAACGTCAGCAAATTTTTGCTTAAAAAATAAAAAACTTAGCTGACTGTAGCTCAGATATTCCTCAATCGTTTTTTATCACATGTTCTCCAAATCCGACTTGCACATTTGATTTCTCCTCACAGATCTTACAGCCAAATGCCTTCTAGTCCATTGTTGCTGTTTCTAAATATAGTGCAGGATGATGTCATTATACTGAGAAGTATCTAGTATCTAGTGAAGATCCTTCTCTAAGGTGTGCCACGAAACCCGAGCTGTTTGTCAGAGATTCATCTGGAGCTTGTTGATCAGGCAGTGGAAATGGTGGACATTTGGACGCATCTATCTGAGGCAGTAAGGAGGATGCAGGCCTCGAGTGGGAGACTTCAGCCTGCGGTTAATGGGGTTCCCCTTTGTGTGGTCAGCTGCAACTATGCAGATACAAGCACAGGAAGCTCGGCTTTATTGGAACCGTATGATCCTTTGGCACGGGTGTGTGTAAGAGATCTTTTTAATTTTTTTATTATAATTGGGGTATACAATATGTGTATATATACCATATGTATCATTCAATCAAGTGTAAACTGATGGTCGGCTTGTAAGAATCATGTGACGGTATCTGTTTTTGTCCTCTCTCACAGCACAAAAAGAAATCAGTTGCGAATTCAAAAGGCTGTAAAGCTCAACTGCTTACTTGCATGGCCGTGTGGTTTCTTCGAGCGCCTATAAAGTCAAAAAATGCGTAAATGAGCTCCTTTGCAAAGACTCAAATTGACACCATGTGGAAGACAAAGCATTTAAAAATAGTTAAGTGGCAGGGTGGTTCTTCATTCTGCCTCTTTTATGGGTTTAACCTCGGTCCTCATCTCACGCAACAGCAATACGAAGGATATTTTAGCATCATTTAAATTAATCTAGTGTCTTTGAGCGAAAATGAACGATTTGAAAATGAACTCTCATTTGCATCGCAGCCACTAGTTAAGGCGAATCGTGAGTTTAAATTACCAGCACCCGGCCTTTTCTTCAGTGATTTGGGTTGTCTAATTGCTGTTTCATCTAGCCACAATTATAATGTAGACTTGTAAGTGCTCTCATTTTGTTTAGTTCGTGTATAATTTCAGATTGTTCTGGAATGTGTACTTAGTTACACAGATGGCGCCGCCTTAAAGACATGCAATCAGCCGTCATCATCTCCACAGCTGAAAGCACATTGGGGAAATTAATCTCTTTCATAGTGTAGGTATAAACAAGCAATAGTAACGTAATTTCACATATTTCTACCGGAAGATAAACTCTAGGCTTTATGATCCTCGTCTTTTTAGAAAGAGTTGTTTGGGGTTTAGTTCCACCATATCATCAGGCGTGGAAGCGATCTGTTAACAATGCCAAGTTGCATGATTAGTTCAGCGCTGAATCTTGTTTCAAGTTACGTGATCAGCAGTGGTGACAGACATGCCTGGTCATATGAAACCAGAATGCGTATCTTGTGCATTACTTTTTTTTTTTTATAGTAGAACGGTCGTTCCATCCAAAAAGTGCTGTCCTTTGCAGCGCAACAGCAAAATGAATGAACCTTATTATTTCGTCAGTTTGAGTGGTGTATGAACTTACACACCCAGTCCATGGAAATAAATTTTCTCTGTGAAAGCAAACCTGCGATACGAGTTCCTCTCTGAAACAAGCGCAAAATCAGTCCTGGGTGTGAACTCGGTACTTAGTATTCACTGATTATTCAGGCTGATTGTAAGAATGCCCAAAGAATGCTTCTAACTCTATAAAAAGCTCTGCCTGCAGCTCTTCCAGTAGATAATATAATGAGAACATTCAGCTGGTGCCTCCACACCTTCATACCGCCCAGGGTCAGATGTCGAGTCTCTCCCAGGTCACCGGTGCAACATATGTAAATTCAATTAAGAACCAGTCACCTAATGGGAGGTGGATAATGTGTGCACTTGTAAGCGAAACGTTCTGCGATGGCAGCTCTGGTGTGATTCTATCTAATGAGATCACACTGTGCGGAACTGTGAAGGATCCCCCCCGTGATGCTTTATAATTAATGTGGACGTGGAAGCGTGCTTCGGGCTTCAGCTAGCTCATTATCACAATGGAAGAGTTGCACACTAACAACCTTAATTGAAGGAGAAATCATCTTTGCCAGGAACAACGTGCATGTGACGGTGGAACGTTTTTTGCATGCAGGATGTACAGGTGGAGGAGAAGTGAGAACGTGTGAAGACTGTGATGAATTTGGAATTGGGAGTGGGGAAAAAAACGCAGTATCGTACAGTGGAAGGAAAAAGGGTTGCAATTTCTCAGGAATGTTCAATCAGGCTTGGCCACTCGTGTTTTTCTTTCATCGTTCCAGCCTCCGCCCTTTCCCCTCACAATACTATGTAGTTATCAGGAGATGAGCATATGCCTTGGAGAGAAATGAAAGAACAAATTTCAGTTCTCGTCACCCAGTCGTTCAGGAGAAATCTCATTCCATCTCATTGATTTACTGGCTTTGCTCTTGAGATGATGGATTTCGTCGCGCTGCACAAAAAGGTTGGCTAATCAGAATCCTCTCTGGAGCATCAGTTCCATGATGAGCAATGGTCGATGTGTCAGGATTTATCAGAACTGCATATTTCAATGGTCTTAGCTCTGAATGCACAAGGCTATAAGCATGTTCTGATATACGTGTCTACATTATGGGTGGATAAATCATAAATTCTAAACCTAATAAACTAGACTTAAACTTCAGAATATTCTAATAGTAAAATTATAGTTAAGTTCAAAAGGGGTTGGAACAATAACTGGCTGATAAATTAAACATTTTCCAGGGAGAGAATAACAATACAGTAATCCCCCGCTTTACCACGGTTCGAATCTGGCGCCCCGGTTTATCGCGAAATTGCATTTGCCACATAACTAATTAGTTTGGCTGATTTTCCCGGTCTCTCGCAGATAGCACGAGACCAAAAAAATGAATAGGGAATTGTTTTTATTTAGTTTAATGTTGAAATAATGAAGTGTATTAATAAAAATATAATTATCAATTATAATATGTAGTAAAATGTTAATACCGTACCATTTCCATAAAATAGCATTTTTGGTGTGGCGTCCGTTTAGCGTGTTTTTTCCTTTATCGCACACGGTTTTGGAACGTAACCACCACGAAAAACGGATTTTACTGTACAGTCAAAGGTGCTGTTAGAGCGGTATAAGATTTAAATTCTGTTGATGTTGCCAGAGGACATTATTTTTTTATTTGCATGGAACGAGTATCTTAGAAATCCCAATGATTTTCTCATAAATGTAAAATGCTATGTAAATGCAAACTGTTTTGGTTTTCGTTTAATTTGTTTATCAGTAGGTCACATGACCATTGCATGGATGTAGTCGACATCCATGCTAGAAACTCAAATGTGTTGCTTTTTTTTTATATATTTTATGTCATTCATATACTGGCTTTGATTGTCTTCGTATTAAAGAAAATGTGAGAAATCAACAGAATATTTTTGTTTTTTTAATATGTAACAGACTATGTCATTTTTCCTGTCAGGTGCCTAGACAATCCATAATCTTAGTCTAAAAACACTATCTATCTATGATAGATAGGGGTGCAACTCATGGTAATTATGCTAATAAATATATTAACCCCACATACCTGTGTACATATAATGTAGTCCAAATAGTTGGTACTTATAGTCAAGTCAAATCAACTTTATTTCTATAGCGCTTTTCACAACAGACATTGTCTCAAAGCAGCTTTACAGAAATTAACAGTTAAGGTGAATGGTGTGCATTTATCCCTGATGAGCAGCCATGGCAACATGGCGATATGGCGACTCTCTTCACATGTATGCCTGTGAATAAACAGCAACATCTTTAGTTATATATATTTTAGGGTTGTCTCACATTAGTTGTGTTTAGCATCTTCATTTTTTATCTTTCTGACAATTACATCATGCTTTGCATCTTGGGGAAATGTCTGTTTGGAGGTATTGAGTTACAGAATTGAGTTGTGTCGAACCACCAAGAAATATTTAAGCACTATTAATGCATTATAAAAACATGTATGCAAAATGAAAAAATCAATTTGTGAAAGTCAATAAATAGTTTTTCGTTCCTTTTTTTGGTTATTGGAAGAAAAATCACTTGAATGCAGCATCAGCAGTTTGATCCTGTTTATGTTCCAGGCAAAAGACTGATAGCGCAGACACCTAATCGTAGAGATGTGCTCACCCTCGCATATTTCACAATTGTGCATATGCACATTGCTCTAGCCCTGTGTCATTATCATTAATATTTCAGCAAAGGTGCTTTACTGTGGTCTATTGATCAATTGGTATTTACTCGGCTAAATGCCGCACTTCTTGCTGCAGTGAGTCTTGGCTAAGATATGACATACTATAGTCTGGCTCAGCCTGTTTATGCCTCATAAATAATTCCTGTGTCTTGTGCAAACAGCCACTCCAACCCGCAAGTGCAGAACATCCGCCACGTGGCTTCAGAGCTGGAGTCGGTATGCTTCAGTGGCGAGAGCAAAGCCAAATAAAGCAGTCTAAAAAAGACATTCATCAGATTCCAACTGGATTTTGTTTTCTATGTATTAGAACAACAGTTTGTGAACACTGAGAGCCCTGTTGTGAGCTGTGCTAACAGAAAAACCTGGCAGATTGTCGAAATGAGTCTTGAACGCCAAGACACCCAACAGTTAAAGCAATAACCGAGACTGTCACCCACACAGCAGCATGAAAACAGAAAAGTCATTTTCTCTGAAAATGTCTCTTCGGTGTTTGTGTAAAAATGCCAATCTCCCCAGTTGTTCTGGAGCCTCCAGTCTTGAGTTCTCCTCCCTGTGCCACATGTTCCTCTCAGCCAGACCTCTGCATTCTTCAGGCCCGTTCTTATTCATTCGCTGTCTGCCTCCTCGTTTCATCCCGAATGATAAAGCAGCCTGCTGGTGGCCAGGACGGGCCTCAAAAGCAAAACCGGACAGACTGAATACCCCTTTCTGTAATAGGAGCTCCATTGCAGGCAGTCCAGCTGATTTATTGTCCCCTGGCCGGAGGGGCATGCAACATGACAAAACACCCCCTGTTGTGCAGAGGCCAGTGCGTGGGATGTACTTTCGCTCGAGGTCAAACTGGGATAAAAAAGGTTTCTGTTCCAATCAAGAGGATTCGCAGCGCATGAAACATTTGGCTTTTTAGGCTAATTGATAGAATGGATGCATTCGCTTTGAGAAGCAGAGGATAAGCAGCAGTTGATGTGGCTCATTTGCAGAGTGCTTTAAAAGCTGGTAATAGGATTTCAGCAATGAAGGTTTTAATGCTTTCCGTTCTAGTGTGAAGGGCTTTTGAAGCATGCAATTGCACGATCTGTGTATTTAGGTTTAAAAATAGAGTACTTAACGACAATCAGTAGGAAACCCAACAGTTTGTATGCTTACACTTTTGTTCTTTTTTTTCCCCTTATGGTTTATTTATATTACAATCCATCAGCATTTTAATCCTATAGCATGTGATTTGGAAATCCTCTAAGAATCTACCTTATGAAATGAAAGAGCAAAGACGCCGTGACCGACTAGACTTCGTGTTTAGGATGTAAGACAGCGCTCTGCCTTGTGCCAGTGATTTATGAGCGTCGTAACAGGGTTGTATATCACTCAGCTCGTCTTTTCTTGCTCAGGAAGGCTGCTTTTAATGGCTCTCACACCTGCTACTGGCGATAGCTTACCTGCAGACGTAATAAACCCCTGGGGAATTCACATTCTATAAGACATTCTTTTCATTTGATGTAATTCTTCTGCATCAAATTATTAACATAGTGTGAACTTCTAGAATATAAACCCGACTCCTTTTTTGTATTCTAATGCATTAGTCATAAGTTGAGGTGTGTTCATGGCCGGCTTCTTGATGATGTGTATAGAGGTGGAAGAAACAAAACATTCAATCGCAGCACTGTGTGGGTTTTTTTGTGTATGTGTACTGAAATGTTAATAGTGTGACAAAGCAGTGTCTTTCAGCAACATCTTATTTTTATTATTATATATGTACTTAGTTTAACATTTCCAAAGGGAAGTAATCCAAACTTTCTAGTAGTCTACCAGTCTCACAGATTCTACTCTTACAACCTGAACGTGAAATCTGATCCCGCTACAGCGCCAAATGGGGGGGCAAAAAATGACCTAAGGAAAATATTTGAAATTTCAGATGCATATGGTGATGGTTTGAGAGCGCGCTCCTAAACTGCGACAAGGGAAACAGGGATTTGAATTAAGTGCCAGGTAATATCGGAGCGCAGTAGTGGCCGGAGTGAGTCTCTCTTTCTTTCTCCGCTGTGGCATGAAATAAAGTGGACCTTGGAAATTGCACACTTCATATATAACATGACAAGAAGCCTGAGGAATTGCACCGAACAGCTCTCAGAGTGCAGATCTTAGTGCTTCCTTTTGTCAGAGCGTCTAGCATCATGCATTATTTCATTACAATCTAAAATAAAGTGGGGTAATGACTTACAATCTTGGTACTTATCCCCAGAGGATGTGACACAGTCTAGTTAAAATGAGGTGCTGATCTCAGCTTCGCACTAAGTTAATAGGCAGATAATGTGCTGATCATTTTTCTTTTTCTTTTTTGTTGAGGTCGCTTAAGCAGGGATCTCTCCTGCATTTGTATCCTTATTAATAGAGGATACCTGGGTGTATGTATATATATATATATATATATATATATATATATATATATATATATATATATATATAAAGAAAAATCGAGCAGAAAGTATGGTGTGTTTGTGTGTGTATGTATGCTGAAGAAATTGTAAAGTGATAAAAAGTCTAAAGGGAAAAAATTATGACTTTTCTGGAGTAATACAGAGTTTGTGGAATAGAAATGAGTAAGCATGGAGAGTTTACAGTTCGTACAAGCCTTCACACTCGGCCTGCCCTCGTCCATGTTTCCACAAATCTTGCTAATGTTGCTTTTATTGTATTGAGATAAAAAAAAAACATCCACCCACACAATGTTAATTTCATGGTAGCCCAAGTTGGTTTGTGCCCAATACAAAGCTTCTGACCCTCTCTTTGTGTGTGTTTGGATTGGCCTGGGTGAAGTTCCTCTCGCTCTCCCGATTTCCACATCAACCCACAGGTTGACGTTATGACGACAAATTACCTGCCAAACCGATATACGTGAAGGTTTTTGGTAGCTGAACAAAATGCACCGGGAAGGCTGTTAATACATTTTGAATTTGTGTCTGGAGTCTAAATCATTAGGCCATGTTTCTCCCTTCTGAATCGATTTGTACTGTTGCCTTTTTTTGGGGGCGAAATTACCTGTCTTACTTTGTTTTTCATATCAGCAATGTGCTCGTGTATAAATTATTCATTTATGCAAATTGGCTCTTTTTTTTCGCTCTCTACCAAATTGAAGGAGCACAGGATGAAGAATGACATCTCTCCTGATCTGCATATGGAAATGTCCTTGTATTGAGCGAGGCTGTGGTTTTAGAGACGCACTATACTCGGTTTTTTGGAATCTCAGGTTTTCATGCTGAAGAAATAAAGTGCACAAATGGACCTATAAGAAAAAAATGGAGATGCTATTTTGGAGTCTAAGAACCACTCTTTGTTGAGCGTGTTTGCTTTCGAACACTGTGGAATGCACAAGGACAAGTCCCTTTGTATTGAAGCCCTTGTTGTTCAAGCCACAATACATGTATAAAGTCTTCTGAATAACCCATGAGCAGAAATGGTTAAATGGCAGATGCTCTGTATTTATTTTGTTTTGATTTTGTAGCAGCTGAGTGCATATATAATCATTCTGCAAATTTAAATAGTAAAAAACAGTAGCAATTCTTGCGGGAGTGAAGCAGCAGGTCTTGAGAGTTGTTCATGAGCACCGCTGGGGAGGAGAAAGTTTTCTATTATTTAGCCGCAGGCATTCTCATGGGAAGAAACCATAGACAAAGGGCTTGGGAAGCAAAGCTGAGTGGTCGCAGCAGAGGACCTCCCCACAGGCATTCGCAAAATATGAATGTGGCCCTTTCAGACATTGGAGCTGGGTGATGACCCATACTTGGCAAAAAAAAACAACCCACTGTTCTCTAGATGCCAATGCTGCTTTTTTTACCCCCCCAACATCTTCCTGTTTACTGGTGAGGGATCATGTTTTACATCATTTTTTTAGTTTGTCAGATACTAAAACAAAGTTCAATTCAAGTGTCATTAAAACGGCATCTACAGTACATTTGCGGATATGTTTTGATGACTTTTTATAGTTTCTTTTTTGTTTCCAGCAAGGCTTTGTTTTGTCTTGTAGCCAGGCAGCGTTTGTCTGGAAACATCAGACTGCTATTTACACCACTCTGGGTTTCACAGTCGGCCGCAGGGTTTACTGAATTTGTACTTTAGTCTGGGGAATGCAAGCTCAAAAGTACAGCGGCTCATTTGGACATCACTCCTCATTAGTACAGCTCCAAGACCGCTCTACGCATGGCAGAACAAACATGATAGGCAAACAGGTACTGACAGGAGTCATCTCAGAATTCCCAGCCAAGATGGTGCGGACTTTTTGGCGTTGGGTGTCACATGATACCCTCAGCCCCTCAAGAGACCAGAGGTGTGCGGTCTCGCATAGATTGTTCCCCTGACTGGAAAAGGCATCACTAGAGCTCCCTCTTTTTTTTTTTTCCTTCAACTATTACACACATGTGATACAGGAATTACTCAACTAATAATAGTAATAATATTGTGCCAGGGTAAAATTTCTAAGTTTCTTCAGTCTTTCCAGCTCTCTCTCACCTCCTCATCTGTACACTTTGCTCAAAGGATATGTTTCCAAAACTTTAGCTTTGATACTAATACCACGCCAACATGCTCGTCATTTAATAGGGAGCAAAATTCTGCGCCAAGTCATTACTCAGCACAATCTCCACATTACATTGCATTGTGGAACTTTGAGTGCAGTGCGATTTCGTTTCCCTCTGTCTACTACTGGATTTCTCATTCATTTTACTTTGAACATTGGTGTAAAATGGTGAATAGGGAAAAAAAAAAGGTCTTGCTCTTTGTTTTTTAGGTGCACTTGTTATCCCTTGTGTTACTTCTTTTATTAAATGGCAGAAGACACAGGACCCAACAGTTCCCCCACAACTAACACAGAGAGAATGACATGAAAATCAAGATCGCAACAACTAATGATGCCCGAGCGATCACTTTTTGAAATTGTTTAATGATACTTTAATTTAGTAATAGATTTGTAACTATTATCATTAACACTGAAAAAGGCTTTAAAAAAAACGTACCTTTATGCAATGTTTTGCAACTGCCTTTCAATGATGTTGGCACCTTTGGGGAATATAAGCAATGAAATCTGTGAAAAGTCTTTATTGTTTAACCTTTTGATATTTTATTCAATAGATTAAGTTTATCAATATGTTCATCAGATCAAGAAACCAATATTAATGGAGGACACTGTATTGAATTAGAACGGCTTCAGATCATCAGGACATCAGATCGGCTGCATCATAGTTTAGTTCGGAACCTTATTTTTTTTCTCACAGGAAGGCTTAAAAAATGTATAACACAGATTTTTATAAAAAAAATATTAAAAAAGGGGATCGTGTAGTGTTATTGCTACAATAGTACTACAACAATTCTCTTATCATATTGAACAGTCGTAGGTCTCATCAGTGCTTCACTTTGTTCTGTATGACTGACAGATTCTTTAAAAGCATTGCTCTTTGAGACCCCTGACCAAGCTAATAATTGCAGGAGCTTTAGTTATTTCTCCTCGATTCGGTAAGTGGCATGGATTTTCCAAGCCTGTGGTAGTGAAATAATAATGCATGCAGCTTAGGTCTCGTATACTGGCTTTCCACACAGCAGGATAGAGTTTATTTGGCAAATGGTTTACAGAGATTAAAATGGACCTGAATAAACAGAAAGAAGGAAGAAAATGGCTGCCAAAACAAAGGGTGGAATTCATTTCACACTGTATGGTGAATTTGAATGTGTTGGATGACGGATTTATCATTTTCGCTTACTTTCTGTAAAGCTTTCTGTATTGTTCGAATTGTTTTTGCAAACTGTGTCTTGCATTCCTTCTGCCCTTATCCTAAGCCTCTATAATTGTAGAGCTGTGTTTGGCAGCACGTTGAACAGTGTTCTGAAATCTCTCCGTCTCCATCTGTTTAGTGAGGTGGCAGGTGGACACGGTCACTACAGGCAGCAAAACAAGGCAGTATGCCAGCTAGAAACCTCTGATTAAAGAGGGAAAATACTGCAGCGAAGGAGGAAATGTTGAGCTTCATACAGTGCTGGTCGGCTTTATACCTTAATGAATTCCTGAGTCTGAATGATGTGAATGGTGATGAATAACTTTCTGTAACGAATATCTAAAACAACAGTTCGGACGAAATTCTGACCACTGTTGTATTATTTCTGTGGTATATAACATAAATTATCGCTTTATTATTATTTTTATAATCTATAGATTTTAGTTTGTAGATTCACACTATTATTTGTCATTTACAGCTCGATATTATTGCTTTTATTTTCCGTAGCTTAACGTTATTATTTTCTACATTTTACATTTTATTTGTATATCTGCTATCTGTGATTGTTTTTGTGTTAGATTCAAACGAGATGCCTGTTTACACTGTAGGAGATAATACACACACACACACACACACACACACACACACACACACACACACACACACATATATATGTGAAAATAAAAGTATGTATCAGAACATTATAAAAAACATAAGGAAATTAATGTGTGTGTGTGTGTGTGTGTGTGTGTATATATATATCATTATGCTGTACTATACCTATACATGGTCAGATTATGCTAACACACACCTTGTTGTCTTCATTATCAGTTTATCTCCCAGTACCTGTACCTGTCTCACGGTTCGTCTTTTTGACATGGGCATCCCGGGTCTGCGTGCATCTGTTGTTTTTCTGCTGCAGTCTTAATTGCCTGCGGTAATTACGAGTGCCGTGGGGAGTGATTGCAGCGTGGCGTAAAAAGCACGTTGTCGCGTGTGCCTTGTTCCATCCATTGCAGATTTTAATTACAGGCCTGTATGTTTCCACACACAACACAAGGAGACTAATGGCGCTTGCCAATACTCCCCCTGTGTACACACACTCACCTTCTGTAAGGGGCAGCGTTTGTATGTGTGACTCACAGTAAGACATCACATCGTAGGGCAACCGAGACTGCATCACAGATGACTGATAAATGGGTCATCGCGTGTGCGTGTATGTTGTCGGGGCCAGAGCAGACAGCATGGACCCCAGTGGGTGTGTGGGCCTCTGGGGCATCCACCCGGTGATCTCTTTCTGTTCTCTTTAGGTTTTTATTTTATGCCTTTGGCAAACAAATTTGGATGCTCCCCAGGTTGCTGTGTCCTCTGTGCATGAACAAACAAATCGTTCTTTATGTCAGTCTCCATCATTTATTTATTCTCTGTCCCTCTTCTTTTTGCCCTTCCCCTCTCTGACCACAAGTTTGATCGACCTGGCTTTTCTCTCGGTTTCTCCTCGCGCTTTGTTATGCCGAGATGGAACTCCCTCTTCAAATGCATTGTTCTGTTTTCTTTACGTTTTTGGGTGTGGTGTTTGTCCTCAATTGCCAAATCTACAGAAGGAGGCTGAATCATTTTTTGCCTTCGTCTCTGTAGTCTGGTCACTACCTCACGTACACTCTCTCCTGGGTCTTGCTTCTGAAGCGTTAAGCTATTTAGTAAACACCACACAGTTCCCAGACAGAATGTCATGAATTTTAAATAAAAGACACTCAATACGAATGCAGCTTTTCTGTTAATAGCCGCTGCGTTTTGAATTTAATTAGTTCTCTCATTCCTGCTCCTAGTGGACTCGTAATAATTATGAAATCGTTCAAGGTTTTTATTGGGTTTTTATCTCCGCACAGCGCAATATCGTTTGGCTGAAAAGAAGGTCTAATATAATCGATCTGGACTGGCTCAGTTCTTTCGCTATCCATCATCCTGATCCTAGGACACGCTCTGGATTTAAGTTTAGCTCAAGCTTGAAGGTGAGTGCGTGACAGCCGGACACAGGTGCAGAAAGATAAATGACCTTTAGAAAGCTGGAGAGCTCGGTCACCATTCAGTACACACACGTTCATCCTCTTATTACACACACACATGCAATCAGGCTGCACTTCACACTCTTTTGGCAGGAATGGGAGGTTCAGTCCGCTTCTTTTAGAGATCTTTCAAGGCTGGCTTGTCAGCTCAGAGGGTGATGAATGTCGACGGCTGTCCACTCGGGACCCTTCGTTCAGTCAGTGAGCAAGCAGTGAGATATGTGAGAAGCTCTGCCCTTTTTTCCTTAAAGCAATGTCTGTGTGCATAGAGTTCAATTCAGTTCAATTTTCCTAGCAACCAGAGAGCTCTGCTATTCCAACTGTCACACAACATGCGTGATATATCTGTTGGGAAAATCCAAACCAGTTGTTTTTTTAAATGTATTAATTATTCTCACCTTTATCAGCATTATTATTATGTATTTTTTACTGCAACTTTAAATCGTGTACCTATTTAGGAGAGTGATGAAAATGAAAAATATAAAATATATAAAACACTAAACATTATGACATTTTAACTTTTTGACAGGTGAAATAAATGACACTTCACCTAGTGGGTGGGATTTATTAGGCAGCAAGTAAACATTTTGTCCTCAAAGTTGATGTGTTAAAATCAGGAAAAATGGGCAAGCATAAAGATTTGAGCGAGTTTTGACCAAATCGTGATGGATAGACAACTGGGTTCAGGGCATCTCCAAAACTGCAGCTCTTGTGGGATGTTCCCGGTCTTTAATAAAAGCTTATGGAGCTCATGTATGATTGTGTGCACAGGGTATGTGGCAATAAAGATTTTCCCCAAAAAAATCAGTTGAAAATGCACAACATCCAGAATGAACTAATATAGGTTATGGTTTGTAGTTGAGAGGTCTGGCCCGTTTTGTAACTTGAACCATATAGTGTATGTTTATATGTGTGTATGTGTGTATACTGCACACTTAGACAGAGCTAATGTTTATTTGGTGACCGGGAGCATGCAGGCCAATTCTAAAGCTGTGTCTGTTTTACACTGGCATTTATATACATGTATTCTATTCATTTTTTATAAATGATCTATACACACGATTAACTCCATTAACCTTGTCCCTGAAAGTAGATTCAGACGTTTCCAGGAAGAAAAATGCTTAACCGTTTGCATTATTAGGCCTAGATGATAAAATGTATTAACATGATTAAATGTTAAACTCGCACATACTTATCTTTGCTTATGTCCTCACACACCTTCATGCTCCATCAACCCCCCCATCACAGTAGATAATAAATGGGTCATTTGCATTTAACATTGTGACGAGGTGTTGATTTAAAACAGTGTTTCATCCATGTGAGGTTGAAGGTGTGAGGCCAAACAAGACGATATAGAGCAAGAGAATGTATGGAATAGACCGCATATTCAGATGAATGTTCTTGTTAAAACCAAATAAACGAAAAAAAGTTATTCAAGGGAAAAAGACTTGTGTTTGCTTTACACAGCTTCCTCTCGGTTTAAATCTAATAAAAGTGCAGGGAGAAATTATATGAAGTGCTTGTAGATTTCATAAAACTTTTCTTTGTGTTTGTTTTACAGCCGTGCCATCAAAACCAACCAGGACCTGCTTCCTGAGACGCCATGGACCAGCGTGTTCTATGATGATTTCTGGGGTACTCTGCTCACACACAGCGGCAGCCACAAGTCCTACAGGCCGCTCTGTACGCTGTCCTTTCGCATCAACTATGCCCTGAGTGGCCTGGAGCCATGGGGCTACCATTTAGCCAACGTGGCACTGCACTGTGCCGTAACAGCGCTGTTTACGCGCCTGGCACGCCTGCTGCTGGGTACGGGCTGCTGGAGGCTGCTCGCAGGCCTGCTTTTTGCCTCACATCCTGTTCACACCGAGGCTGTGGCGGGCATTGTGGGCCGGGCCGACGTGGGTGCTGCTCTGTTTTTCCTTCTGGCACTGTTCTGCTACATGGGCCACTGTGACCAGCGGGCAGAGGGGGCACAGCGGCAGTGTTGGGCGTGGTTCGCGGGCAGCCTGGTCTGCTCAGCCTGCAGCGTGCTGTGGAAGGAGCAGGGCATCACCGTGCTGGCCGTGGCAGCGGTCTACGACGTTTTCGTCTTTCACCGGATGAAGCTGCAGCAGCTCCCCGGAATCTTCTACAAGGTAAACAAGTTTTGTGTTGTGTTTTTATTTGTGATTTTTGGCAAGTCAGCTCCTGAAGTTTTTTTGTTGTTTTTTTTTTTTCTGACACATGCAAGTGATTTCCTCCACTCCCTTCTTAGCTCAATGAGTGCTCAGTGACCCACCGGTGGAAAGCCAATATCGCTGTGCCGAGCCAGTGGGTGTAAACGTGTGTGTGTGTGTGTTGTGTGTTTGCTTTTCATTAGAAAATCGCTTTCTGTGTATATTCAGCTGGATGATCCGAAATGAACCGGAGTGGGCTTTTTATTCTTCGGTGCTACAAAAATATACGAGAGCAGAGGCAAACAAAAGGAACGTTTGTGCTTGGGTTGGTTAGAATGCAACGGGCCAATGAGTCTGTGTTTGCGATTTTTATATAGGAAGTATGTAATGGTTTATTGAAGCATTCACTCTTGTTCAGAACACCGTAAATGCCAGCTGTAAAAGGACGAATGATTCAACCTCTAGTATAATGAACCTGTGATAATTAGAACATTTCCACAATAATAAGACTAATAAATTTAAGAACGGCTTGATCATGTTTAAAACCGGTCTGATAGCAGCATCAGCGAAGGGCAAGCGATGGAGATGAATGGTCCTGTTACTTCATAAATAATGAAGTAAGCATGTGGAAAGTTTTTTTTTTTTTTTTTTTTTTAGCAATTAGTGTTGAGATCAATCATAAGCTGGAAGAGAGAGAAAGAGAGAGAGCTGTTTGTGTTTGCTACCGAAATCAATGGCAAAAAACGGATTTGACATAGTGCTGCAATTCTCTTTAGTGCAAACACCCTTTTCAAGCATCTGAGTGTTGAAGCAGCATTGCCTCAGCCATGGCTTGTCAGGAACATTTAACATCTACCCATGAGACCTGGTGACTTTGTCGACCCCTAGCAAGTCTGTGCAAATTAAACACGACATGTGCACCACTGCGACTTGCCCTCGCGGCTACTTCACGACGTGTTCATCCAGTTTCTGGTCCGCGTGCTTATGTGTAATCCGTATGTATATCCCTAATCATTTGATATAAATTCTCAGTGCTGTGATCTATTTGCCCTGGGCTGTAGTACTCATTTTCATTTTACGCAACAGCACGAGGCCTTTGATGCAGTCATCGTATTCATGGCTTCACAGCTGACAGTATCTCACATTGACTGGATTCAGATCAGAAGCTCGAACAGACCTGTCATTAAAGTATAAGCCTTAAGCCTGAGTTGTGCTCCAGTGCCAACAGGCTTTTGAACACGAGATGGGGCGCAGATGTCCGAAACTAAAGCATCTGTATTGTCCGCCCACATTAACAGGGACTTGATTTGAAAAACCATAGGCCTGACTGTTTACAACAACCTGTTTATAACAGTTTGGGTGTAGCAAACGTATCAATTGAAAAGGATTTCTTGTCGCAATTTCTTAGCATTTTAAGCACTGATCTCTTCAAATTAAGCAGTGCCTAAAAATGTACACTATAATTGAGCAGATTGTTAAGCGCCATGCTGTAATTGTGTTAACTTATTCTGCGTACTTAACTCATTACTCAATTATTTCATCCACTGAAAGTTATTGTATAGAAGGTATTCTTTATTACTCACTAACTCACTCACCCACTTTCTATGAAAGCTTTATCCTGCCAGGGTTGATGTAGGTCCTGTGCCCATCCCAAGAACACATTCAACTCACATTCACATGAGCAAATTAGTTTTTTATTATTGGTAGTAGTATTTTTATAGAATAGGAGGAATACAGAGAACCAGGAGGAAAACCTCACAGACAGGAAGGCGAATATCCAAAACATTTCACAGACAGTAACCTGAGCACCAGAATGAGCTCACAGCAACACCATGACACTCTTTATTGCAACAGACAACAATAAGCATACAGTAGCATACCTTTGCTTACTAACATGTCCCACTCTCTGGGGGCAGCCAAGATCCTTGTATTGTTCTGAAAGATTGTAAGCATTCAGCAGCTCATTTCGGACCCTTCTCCAAAGCAGTTCTGGTGAAGCATTGTATAAAGCTGGATTTACTATGTGTTTGTCTGGGCCGTGCACACTGGCTTCATCAAACACTCATACTTTGTGTACATACCCTGCATGTTTTTCCACTCAGCTATTCTCAGAGCTGTCACCCTGTGGTACGGTTCACGGGGCCAGCGCCAAGCCGGAGGCGAATAATTCCGCAGTTTCCCATTCGAAAAAACACGCCACATTGCGCTGACAAGTGAAAGCTGACTATAAAGGAGAAAGAGCTGCCAGAATTACTAACGAAACGTTTAAGCTCTGTGAAATGTCTCTGATCCCTGATCTGAAGGACAAATTTATTTCATCTTTGACACTGCAGTTCAGTGATAAATCCTGACAAACTGACCTGAAGAGCTGACAAACTGCTTCCTGCAGCACTAAACATGTTTAGATCAAAGTGAAAAACAAGGCAATGACGTGCTAAGGCGATGCTTGTCAGCAGATCATAATAAACACTTTAGTATGTCTTTCTGCGTCTTTTTTACAAAGTAACGTGTCTGCTAGCTAGACAAAAGCAGTCGACCAGCCCTTCAAGTGCTTCTGTGTAAAACATTTTATAAAGCTAAAAACAAAACGGATTTATTTAACGTATCATTAGGAAACACTTTTTATTTTTTATTTTTTTAGGTATAGATTGCAAATAGAACACTTACCAATCATTGGACAAGACACCTGTCATTCAAGATATACAGGAAGTACAACAGCATCTTCTTGCTTTCCAATGTGCCAATTCAGTTATTTTTGTTTATGTTTAAAGGTGCACTAATTAAAATAAAAGATAGTTTAAAGTAAGAGAACTGAGAACTTTACACATATACAAGAAACAAAGGTAGAAGATTTCATACTGTATATCTTGAATGACAGGTGACTCGTCCAATGATCGATAAGTGTTCCATTCACAAACTATACCTACCTTTTCCGGCTCGTCGGACTTGTTGTTGTGTTTTCGGATTTGTTAATGTGTTTGCTGAGTTGTTATTTTGTTTTTTGATTTGTTCATTTGTTTTTGCATTTGTTCATTTGTTTTTGCATTTGTTATGTTGTTTTCAGATTTTTTAGTGTTTTCTAATTTGTAAATTTGTTTTCTGGATCATGCGTTTTGCACTTCTTGGCCACCGTAGCCTGGTGTGCAGTCAGCGTTCCAATTCATCCCAAATAGGATGTGGTCAGAGCTCTATAATGTAACAGGCCACTCCAAACCATGTAAACCATTATCCTCATAGAGCTCACATTGTTCACATTGCTAAGCTGAAACTGGTTTGGGTCTCCTGGTTCAAAAAAAGGTAAAATGTAATGTTGTTTTCATTCAAAAACATCCTGTATAATTGTGTAAAAGTTTTAAAAGGACCTCATGTGGCCGGTGTCCCAATACTTTTGTCAATAAATGGTTATAAAGAGTAAGGTAAAAGAGTGGGGTGTGGTAGTGCAGTTTAGTGATAATACTGTAGATATTGGCAGTGCAAAAGCACTTCAACCGTGTAAACATTGATAAAATGAACAATGGTATACAGTGATGTGTATAAGTGAGTGAATATTAGTGTAAAAAAACAAGTGTACAAGTTCTTAAACTAATAAATATTGTAAACGTTTGGTAATTTGCTTTTGTATTTTATTGTGTGTATTCTTTGAAAAGCACTTTTTCTAGTTTCATTCAGATTCTTCTTAGAATCAGCGTAGTTTATGCATGTTTTTATCTCGATGAGCTTAAGATCTAAAAGCTATAGAACACACAAGAACACTATCACATGACAATAAAGTGTCAAAAGTTGCCAGTGATTTCCACATGACCCGTTACTGTAGGTTACAGATGTCACGTTTCACTATAAAAGCTTCACATCTTAATGTGGTCTCAGCTCCTTCTGGACATTCATGTCTTGAAAAGAGTCCCTATTAGTCTTTTAAACTGCCATTCACAATCATTTTATAGTCACGCGTGGCTTGTATATTTCAGTTGGAATCGAATAGAAGTGTACAATACACACCCCTGATATACTGGAACAGTATATGTGCAGGCTGTTACGTGGTGCGTGTTGCTGAAGCTTAGCCACGAAGATACACACTGCTTGCTTAAACAGCATAATTAATATCCTTTAGCTTGTGTAAGGTTTTTATTAGGCCGTTGATGGTCGGTATCCAGGATATAACCTTCCACCCATTTACTGCTGGGTTAAACACCGCAGGGGGATTAATCTCAGTGAAAGCTTCTGTATCCATTTCTTAGGGGTCAATGGGAGCTGAGCAACGTAGCCCAGCACTTCCAGGGATTAACTAAATGTCACTGAGCCAAGGCACTGAGCTAGCCAGCCGCTGCTAAGAATGGCTGCACTGTGTGCTAGTGTACACTTAAATTTGTTTAGTACTTACTCAGACACACCGTGACCAGCTATATTACACATCAGACCTGGTTTTAGAAGAGAATTTATACTATGTACTCAGGGATTTTGGATTGATATGACTTCAGTAATAGAATTATTATTAAAGGAAACAGGTCGTTTCCGTTAGTAGTTAGTCCTACACGTGAAAATGCACCAGATTAGGTGGTTGCATTGGTTATTGTTAACCCACCCACGCTCTTGTTCCAAATCCATGCTAAACCCAGCGTAATTTGTGGCCAATTTGTCCATGCAGGCTTTCACATGCTAATGCTTTTTGTGTGTGCCGGGTGTTTAATGGCCAGTCCGCTATTCTTCGGATCCTCTCTTTTAACTAGGCATAATGATAGCCTGACAGCAACGTGGCGTCAAAGCGACTCGGACATGGTTGTTGTTTTTCCTCAGCGTGAACAAGTATATACAAGGTTTGCATGTTGAAAGCTGTTTCTTATAGAATTAAAAACATAGCTGGCGTTTGTGTGCAGGAATTGGAAAGCTATTTAGATGAATCAGGACATATCGTGTTAAAAGAAAAGTCCGGGAACTTGTTTGTACCAAGTTTGCAACAATGGAGCTCAGAGGAGATCTTTTGTTGAGCTCTTAAAAGCATTTAGCCATTGCTTAGACCGAAACAAAAAAAAGAGAAATCATTTATTGTTATGCCAGTTGAGATGATTCGGATTACAACATAGCCTGCACTCTACTTTGACTTTATACTTTTGTATAAATATTATTTACCCACATACAGCTTTTTATCATGGTCATTAATATATAATATTACATAAATAGAGTTTAAAAGAGTAAAAAATACCTAATAAATAAAGGGGTAATTATAAATATGGCAGATTACTGAGTGAGTGTAAGAATTTGAAGGAAGCCAGTGAAGGAACAGTTGAGTTGGCTGTTAATGGATATACATAAGATAGTGTGTGTGTGTGTGTGTGTGTGTGTGTGTGTGTGTGTGTGTGTGTGTGTGTGTGTGTTGTGTGTTTTTTTTATAATTTTGTTTATTTAGTAGAATAAATAGTAAAAAAAAAAAAAAAAAAAAAAAAAAGGTAGTTAAAAAAAAAAGAAAGAAAGAAAAAAAAGGCATTTGTCCTGTGACACTGTCCCGGATGGCCCCAATCTGTGAGTCAACCAGAGTGTAACCAAGATAAATTGATCTTATTGTTCATTTTTAATATGATATACATGTTTTGTTTTTCACCATATGTTTGCTATTTTATTTTATTTAATTGTAGGTTTTGTTTATAATTCCTTTTTTTTTTCTTTTTTTTTTTGCAGACTCAGTCCACTAACAACAACCATATGTCATTTAAACTTGCGGTTATGCTTCTTGGGTTTAACTAAAAAGAATAAATAGTAAATGCCGCCATAATTTGTTTTAACCCACAGCAATGCTGAATTCTTAGATCTGATTAGTAAAAAATAAATGATCATAGACTGGTGAAGGAACGACTGACTTTGTCTGTGTTAACTGAATGCTTACTTCTTGGAGGTTCCATTTCCATTACATTAGGCTCCAAAGTGAATTTTATTATTTTTTTTATATACAACAACCTTCTGTTGTATAAGAGAATATAAGACATTTCAGTACATGCCATTAGTGAAAATGAATCAAGTCTGGGGTAACAGTAAGTCACTTTTAAAATAGGCCACATCATACCACATGATTATTGATTATATTCCCATAACCGCAACTGCGTTATTTTCTTTTACTCTTTACTTTCCAGTACATTGAGATTTTGCTATGTTTCTACTATCATTTTACTGATAATTATTTTGTCAGTGTAAGCACTTATTAAAGCTGCCTGAATGAGTGATGCTTTTAGCAGTTCGTGTCCACACCTCATTGTCAAGTACAGCATCAGGAGTCAGAGAGGAAGAGCAATAAGTTGTGTTCGCACGATTCTTTTTCTACAACCAAAATACATGCCTGGCAGCTATTACCTATCTGTGTGTCGTGAGCGTATCTTAATGTGGAAAAAAGCTTTTTATTGGCTAATTTTTTTTGGGTGGAAGTGGTTAAGAGGCTCATTTTAAATAACAGATACGGATGTTGGGAACATGCAGCAGAGTTTGGCGAGCGCACCGTTGTTGTTGTTTTTTTTTTTTAAGGTATGAGCTTAAAATTGTTGTTCATTAGCGGTGTGCAGTAAAATGGCGTTCCTGAGACTTGGCAATGAATCCGTTATTCCACAATGCGTATTACATTGTTGTTTTGCCCTTAGAGTGAAAGTCTGACAGGATATGTTGGCGAGAATTTTTTTATTGCGTTTGAATAAACATTTTATGTAATCAAAGTCAATTAGTTAATTGAGAAATCTTAAAATAGCAAGACTATTTTATTTTAAATGGAATTGTTAAGAGGGATTAGGCCTTTCTGTTGCTGGGAGGTGCTTTGCTTAATTGCTTTAATAAAATAAGAGCTGTGGCATGACTTTAGGCTGTGCTATTTTCTTTTATAAAAAGACGTAATCTTCCTGAATTTACAATTTTACCGGATGCTTGACACACATAAATGTTCATTTGCTGTTGGAGAGGATGTTGTTTCCTGTTGTTTTGTGACTCTGTGTTTAGTAGGTGTGTGTATATCCCCAAGCATGATCATATAACATTATTTTTTATATGTCTGTACTCAGTGTGTGGTGAAAGAGAGGATTATTTTAGATTTCGACTCTGCTTTTGTTTTTGATTATTAGTTATTACTCCGACTTACTTTACATCAAGGTTATATAGGACTGAATGAGTTAGGGGAGCGGATCATCCTACTCCATCCTACTCTGTCCTCTACATCTGCCCTTTTCTCAAACCAACTACCTGCATGTCTTCCCTCACCACATTTCTAAACCTCCTTCATAGGCTTTTTCTTTTTTTTCTTCTTTCTGGTCGCTCCATCCTCAGCCAATGCCCCTCCTCTGAGCATTCATTCCTAGGTACACTCTCCACCACTTCATCTAATTCACTTCAGAATTTTTTCTTCTCCTCCAACTCACAACCCACTTGGAGCATAAGCACTGATGACATATTATAATCACCTCTTCAACTTTCAGCTTCACGTTCATCACCCTTCACCCTTTAGCCATCAGAAACTTTCTTCACCACACTACACTCTTACTGTACTCTTCCTTCAGAATCACTCCTTCACCATTTCTCTTTCCATCCACACCATGATAATGAACAGTTTAAACCCACCTCCAGTATTCCTGGTCTTACTCTCTTTCCACTTGTTCTCCTGAACACACAACATATCTACCTTTCTCCTCTCCATCATATCAGCTACCTCTCTCCCTTTACCAGTCATAGTACCAACATTTAAAGTACCAACCCAAACCACCACTCTCCTACACTTCTCTTTTTCCTGCTGTCTCTGTAGAAGTCTTCCTCCTCTCCTTCTCCTCCTTCGACCAACAGTAGCCCAATTTACACCGGTACCCTGTTGGCAAACGATACCTGTGGTGGAATTTCTCTTTCGTGAGCCACATATTTGATTTGGCACGTGTTTTACCCTGGATGCCCTTTCTAACGCAACCCTCCCCATTTATCCAGGCTTGAGACCGGCAATAAGAGTGCACTGGCACTCTTGTGCAACCCTAATGCCTAGGTCAGATGCTAGCAAAACAATTAGCCAGTGTTTTTACTTTGATATCCAGTTTGCTTTGACATCACTTCCTCTCAAATCACCTGAAACATCTCATCATACACGTTAGCAACCATTATCTTACCTGCTGAAAAAATGAATAAAAAAATCACCATTAAAATGTTTTTTATATATTGTTGATTTTATTGGCTTCTTTTGGTGCCATGTTATGTCTAGTGGTAGTACCTTTTAAGGACCAATAAACCCTTTTGGCAACATGTAGATGACGTTTGTATTTACAGGACACCAATAGGAACCACTAGGTGATGATGGTTTAATGATGCTTTGAATTTTTGTTAGCTGATGGTTCTAATTAAAGTCATTAGAACTTTTTTTGATGATTTAAAAGTTTACAATTACGGCTTGTGTCAGACACTCTTATCCACAGCAACTTGCCATTTATACAAGTGAGTAGTTGAGACCTTGCTCAAGGGCCCATCAGTGGCAGCTTAGTGGTGCTGGACTTTGAACTCATGAGATTCCAAGCAGACATTCAGCATCTTAAGCATTGAGCTACCACTTTCTATTGGGTTTTCTTCACAGGGTTGGGTATATACAGCATTGTGTATCATAAAGTCCACTTAATTACAAACTTCTGCAAAATTTGTTATATATTTGTTGGATTGTTTGTTTGTTTACACTTATTGATTCTTAAAGATTTTTACAGAGATGGCTTTTTTAATCCAACGACCTAGATCGATAACCATAAATACTATAAAACATGCAGATGTCTGCATTTCAGGATTTAGTTTTTGGTAGGTTTCTAAAATTACTTTTTGGACTCTCATTTTTATATACATAAGCAATAACATGTATAAACTGTATACTATGCATGCTTTACTTCTTTAAAAGAAAAAGTCTGTTGTCAGGCTCTTACATACACATACACACACACACACAAACACACACACACACACACACACATGCACACACACTCAAACTCACAGTAGCAGCTCAACTTTAGAGTAAAGACCAAGTTGTTTACATTTATCTCCAGAGTTCCAGAGTTCCATATAATGTACAGTGATGTTGGTACGAGAGTGAATAAATGCATGATGATGATGGTTTCAGTCTGCTGTGATGTACCTACCTCCTTAGTATTTTATACAAAATGCTCACTGAAGAGTTTACCAGTAACATTGTGGGATTCTGTCCAAGTTCTGTACCCCGAAGGAACTCATTCGTTATCACACTTCATCGCTACCCGAGGCCTATCTGAATGATCTATTCCTATATGCATACTTATCAGTAATTCTTCAAGAAGTACGACAGTTTAAGCATGATTAATGCCAACTAAGTGGATTATCAGATAATTGGACAATCTCGTCTCCTCCCTCGCTCTGATTATACATGTGAAAACTGTGCTGTTTATGCTAATGGACGCAAGCAGAATCAATGATATTCTGCAGCTGTTTTACACCCACACGCTCCCTCCTTCCTCCCTCTTCCCTTGCTTTTAGGACGTGTGATAAATTACTGTTGTGTATCGAATATATGGAGTGCAGTTGGCAAGAGAGTAGATTTCTCCATAGTTTTATGCAAAAAGAATTGCAGTGTTGTGAAGACCACCAGAGCTCATTACAGCAATATGTTATAATTCATGGACTGGATAATGCTATACATTATTCTGATACTAGAAGACATGGTTACGATGCTGTAAAATAGCGTTTAGCGATGTTTCCTTTTCATTTATAACATGGTCTGTTGGAATACGCAGTTCTGGTTGTATGTTGCAGGTTGAAAATTGTTGAATGCACAAGTAGTTCGGTTTAATTGCAATTTTAATTTTAATTTCGGACTTGGAACAATTGCAACCATAGTAACATACGGATACTGTTGAATATTAAGCAAAACGGCTTTTGTAAACATTTCCGTATGATCTTATTAAGCTAATTAGATGATTTCTGTGAATGATTTCGAGCAAGCAGAATACTTGATCTAATGACCTTTATATAATATAACTAATGAAAGTTTACTGTTATTTTTATGCAGTTGGTCAGTTTCTTCCACTGCAACGATCAATGACAGCTTTGTCAATGCTGGCCAATGACCATGGTATAAGTGGGCTAATCCATGATTATCCCTTACTTATATATCAGCACTTAAATTGTTTATTACAGTTTTCTCAGAAGCACATTGTTGATATTTTTTTTTGGACCACAGTTATGGCTGCAGGCAAATTTAAAGGTCTATTATAATTTATGTATAAATAACTTACTAATTTACACATTTGTAAGAAGAAAAGGAAAGGTGTAATGTACAGCTGCAACTAACGATTATTTTGATAATTGATTATCGGATGATTATTCTTTTACTGTAATCAGATAAAAAAAAAAATTATCTGTTTTGCTTATAACAATATAAAGCCATAATTCAGGGTATTTATGTATAAAAGTGTACTCAAAAATGTAAAAGCCACATACTGAGTTTAAACTGAGTTTAATCTTTAATTTAGACATTTTAAAGCTTATCGTGGCTGATTGTTGGGGAAGTTTTCCTTTGAACTCCTTTGTTGTTTCTTTCTATTAAAAAAAGAATACACTTTAAGTATAAAAGGTGAAGCAATTTGTGTAAATCAACATTTGTATTTTATTTTGCAGATGGCAAGTTGACAACCATGCTTAAAAAATCTATATCAAATATAATAAATCATTGTTTTGACAAATTTTGTTTAAAAAAAAACCTATATAAATATATACAATAAATGTAAAACAATATAAATGTAAATATATAACCATCTAGAATATGTAATTAATATAATTTTGTATTATTATGAAATTATATATACATAAATTAAATATACAAACATTAAAAACAAGCATTTGAACATAGTAAAGCCACAGTAAATCACATTTGAAAATAGATAATGTTATAATGCTATAAAAAGAGAATGGAATGGAGAAACGCAGCAAGCTAACAGGCTTGATTTAAAAAAAAAAAAATTATAATAATAATTCATTGGTGTAAAAATGCATAATTATTCTCTGAAAACCACAACACTGACTGCAAATGTAATCGTTTACTGCTATTGTAATTTGCTGCTTTTAGATTTAGTGTTTGTTCTCACCGCTTTAATCGAATCCATCACAATGTCGCGAACGAGCTGATTATGCAACCTGACGCTCGCGAGTCACGACAGAACAGATCCAGTGCGAGTCTCAAACAAACAGTTTACACAATAGCACTTCATTAAACTATACCATTTTCACATGATGAGGATTATACAGTTTTTGCTTACAGTGCTGATGTTTCGCCTTCATTCGTGACACCACTGGGTTTTCTTTTCGCGTGCTGTGCATCACTGTGGTACTTCCATGCCACACAAGCTCAGCTTTGTATAACTTCCAGGTACAGTTTTCTTTGTTGCGTTTAATATAAAATGCTCCTACCTTGTATTACTTGAGACGCACACTTCCCTGCTGCCGATTGACCCTATACTGTCTATACTATAGACTATAGACTATAACTTGAGCAGCCCAACTAATCGATAACAGCAATCATTGACAATGAATTTTATTATAAATCATTATCGATTTTAGCGATAAGTTGTTGCAGCTCTAGTATAATGCTATATAACTGTTATAATGTAAATGATTAAGACTACCTATTTTTTTTTTTTTTTGCGGTTCCACACCATTGATTCTACATGGAGGCTTTTTTAAAAAAGAATTGTTACATTTTTAAGGGTGGAAAATGATCACACCCGCAGCTATTGATTTTTTTTCTTATAGCACCAATACCTGGTGTTTTATTCCCTATTTAATGTCTACAAAAAATTAACACTGAAAAAAAGAAGAAAACATTTAAATTCCTTAGTGCGTTGTCATACTTTATTATAGTATAGATGATACGCCGATCCAGTCTGAGTTGCTTCCTTTCTAATATGCTAAGACATGTTTTATATAGATCATGAAAATAATAGCTGAGTTGCATAAAACTTGGCCTTGAAAAGTCTGTGACTTCAATCATTTTACCATGCGAGGCTACGATTTTATTCGGCTGCATATTTCTCATAAGCAATATAACAGCCATGATGCCACATGCCTCCCAAACAATAGAGGTTAGAGAAGCATTAGGACAGTCACAAATTATACTCCCGTCGACCTCGGAAACCCCGCCGACCTCCTCTGGGCATTTTTTCTGCTCTCCAAAGATTCTGTAATGGAGAAGGATGCTGTTTAGCAGAGCATGTAACCAGCCATCACACAGTAAGTAGAGGCAAAGACTACAGGGACAATTGAAACAAAAGGCATTTGAGATTTAAGAAAAGGAGTCATGATTAAAATATTCAGAAACACCCACTCTTCCATTTTTCCCCCCTCTCAAAAGCTGGAGACACTCCCTTATCTGGTCTTCCCAGACATCCTTGTGGTTCAACCACATGTGTTTCATTTATGGTTGATCATAAATCACTTTCTTTTCCTATTCACTACATACTTTTTTTGTCATAGCATTGTACCGAGGGTTATCGCTAACGTCAGCAGGCATTAAAGACATGTTTTTTTCTGAAGACATTGTTAATATTTGTAAATTTAAAACGATATACTTTACTTATCATATCATGTCATACTTGTAATAAATAGTTAAAAATGTTAATTTCTCAAAGTTGTTCTTGCTCGAATATGACCTAGTATGTGATAAAGGTGTCTGGACTACATTGTTTATATTATTAATATTAATGTAAGTATCAGTCAATACCCAGTGCTCTCATCTTTACAGTAACCATAATTCTTATGTAACCAAGAAATTATGTAAACCGTATAGAAGCTTTATTATAAATTCTTATGGAAAGATTCGCTCGAGGCACCAATACACAAATTCACACTATCAATTTAAATGCAAATTAAAGCCCAATCCATTTTTTGATTATACATAATCACACTAATAATCGTAGTCTCTTATACACTTAAAATGCCAGAATCCCAGCTATAAATAAGGAATGATGATGCTGACAACCAGCAATTATTACAACATTGTAATAAGACCACCAGAGCTCTTAAACATAAGCCCAGACTCTTTTTGTTATTGAGTCCAAATCCATGTTTGTGATTAGGGAATGGTGATGTGACACAATTTCCATCATACACAATTTGTATCATGATGTGTACGCTCTTGGCTAAAAATGCCCTAAAGTAGGCTTTTAGTGAGTTAACAACAAATCAGTGTGTCTGGAAATAAGCAAGAATGAAGTCTTGTATTGCTATATTCTGTTACAAAAATTTGTCACATATATGATGGCAGTGTTCTTTTAAAACAGAAAAGAAATGCCCCATGGACAAAGTGTTTAACAGTGAACATGTGTTAATGGCATAAATCTTCAGAATCCAAGCCAGTAATGATTCAGCATTTTAGAGCATTCTTTTTCTTCTTCTTCTTTCGGCTTCTCCCATTAGGGGGCGCCACAGTGGATCATCTGTCTCCATACCCCCCTGTCCTCTACATCTGCCTCTTTCACCCCAACTACCTGCATGTCTTCCCTTACCACATCCATAGACCTCCTCCTTGGCCTTCCCTTTTTACTCTTTTCTGGCGGCTCCATCCTCAACATTCTTCTACCGATATACCCCATGTCCCTCCTCTGCATCTTGCCTCCCTAACCTTGTCTCCAAAATGTCCTATATGCACAGCCCCTTTAATAAACTCGTTTCAAATCCTGTCCATCCTTATCACTCCCAACGAAAACCTCAACATCTTCAACTCTGCTACCTCCAGCTCCACCTCCTGTCTTTTACTCAATGCCACTGTCTCTAAACCATACAACATCGCAGGTCTCACCACAGTCCTATAAACTTTCCCTTTCACTCTTACAGATACCCTTCTATCACACAGCATTTTAGAGCATTGTTAATCCTAATAAAGACACGGAGAAAACTTTACTAACTGGTAACTAAATAAAAGTACGTTGAAGCACATTCAAATTCTTGACTCCAGCATATACCAGTCAGTAAGTTTGGTTCAGAGCACAAAGTCAGCTTTGATACATTGCCCCAGGATAGGCACCCTGCTCAAGAGCCCAACGGTGGCATATTGACAGTGTTAGGGCTTGTTCTCTGATGTACTGCCACCACTGCCCTGATAGGTGGGACATCTTCTAGTCTTTGTTAGATGTACAGAGGGATTGTTCCTGAATGTGTGGTTCCCACTGCGAAGCATGGACTAGGAGATGTAAGGGTGCTTGTCACACTTAACCAGCATGGCTACCACAGCATTTTGCAGCGACATGCCATCTGATTTGCACTTAGTAGGGCCATCATATTAGATAATACATTTAAACAATTAAAAATGTAAAATATATTTTGGGCTATTTAAGACATTTCTGTTTACTACAAAATTCTACTTTGTTCTTTCATAGTTTGACGGTCTTAAGTATTAATATACAATGTTAAAATTAATACAAATAAAGAAATGGCTGGTACTGTATATTTATACATATAATTGTGACTCATTTTACGTGATCATAACTGGGGCTTGTTCTTGTTCCATCTTGTGTTCTTAATTACAAGTCTAAAGTGAACTCTTATAGCCATTCACTTATAACATTGTGTAGTTCTTTTGTTAAATTTTAGCCTTTTTTTTTAGGAGTAAACTAATTATTTGTGATATGATGCTATAAACCCACTGGTGATTTTTTGTGATTTATTTTAGTTTGCAGTGCTACAGTACATCACCAAGCTACTCCCTATATCCAACTAGCAGCTTGTGTGGTCAATTCTAAAAGCATGGTGCGGTTTCTGCTCTTATAAAAGTGTGTGTCAGGGCATTGTACTGACCAGGTGACTTCAGTGTGATTTTAAGGGCTTTTATTAAAAACCTAAGGTGACCACACCACTGTTCCATGAACGAGCAGGCTGATATATACCACAACTGATCACATCACACTCACTTACATACACTTTATTCTGACTGGTCAAGTGTAGCCAACACAAACAGCCCAGCACTTTCTGTACACAGTCACAGTAATGTGGTGGAAAAGGGAAGAAGTCTAAACTTGTCATAAACCACAAAGTCTCTCTCTCGCTTTCTTTCTCTCTCTCTCTCGCTCTCTCTCTGAGAAAAGTAACTGCAGTTTCAAATCATGAATTTCCGACAGCTGACATCCGAGTTCAGTCCATAACTGGAGTCTTGCCTCGGTTTAGTCCTGTGATTGCACATGCTCTCCATCCAGAGTGGACATAATTGGAACATTTTGTGTAATGTGTTTGGGCAGTAGCTGCAGCTGTCATTGTCAAGAATGGGCTTTTCATTGCACCATTTTTAAACCTCTGTATTCAAGCCTTGATCAAAGTTAACCAATTGTTAAAAGTGTAGACAGGGTTTACCTCTCCATATGAATCAGACTTTATTTGATTAGGTTAGGATGTGGAGGTGCACTAGATAGCCAAAACATTCTTGCTACATAAACACCAACAGAGAAAATTGCTGGAAGCAGTTGGAAAATGGACCACAGAGGTAATTCCATGGTCATGATTAATAGGTTCTTGCTATAAATGCATTTGCGTTTGTTGCTAATAAAGATTTATTTTAATCATCACTCGAATTCCTTCACCTTTTTGGTCGACAATGATGCATAGTTACAGGTGTTTCTCTTGGCTGCCTTAGCTAGAAAAATCACTTCTAGCTGTCTCTGATATGGACGTGATGGCTGATGTGTTCTGACCCAGCTGTTGGATAAAGAGTAGTTTGGAGAGTAAGCAAATTGCTTGCCAACCGTCATTCTCAGATTTTTTTTTTTTTTTTAACTGCACTGAGCTTTGCATATCACCTTGATGGATTGTAAATGTTCCACTTTATTACAAAATATAAAGTTTCATACACCCAGGTTAAAGCTAAATCAAACATAATTCATAGCTTTAACACATTTTTTTTACGATGTTTGTTTTACATCCGTGGCCTTTCTTACAAGCTGGTCACCTTGAATGAAACTGAACTCCATATTTCTTTTTGTGAATTCAGCCATACTGCAGGATTTGCTATTGCTTTTACTAGATATTGAACTTGGCCGAAGATCGTGTTCGTGATTAGAGAGTAAGCCGTGTTTGGCGTATTCTACATGGAGTTTTATTATCTCTTTATTCAAGACTGCTTTAGCTGCATTTACTCATGATCTGTAATAATCCTAGGTATTGTCTGTAAGTACTACACTTCGAGTGAAGTTGGAAGTTTTAAAAGGAGGCTCATGGCTCAGGCTGATGAATTGACCACACTTCTAAAACCTGAGAAATCTGCCAGTAAGGCTGGCAAATCGAAACGTGTTCATGCATTGTGGCCGTGATTTGTGCCAATATAAAGTCATTTAACGGGACCGGCCAATAAAACCAAGCTTAATTAGTTGTATTTCAGAGTGAAGAAAAGGTGCACTTCTGTGTATTACTGTCATTGTGGTTCATGGAGAGTCTGCCCCAGCTGATTAAAAAAAACCTGGGCAGTTGCTCTTTTTTCTGAACTCTCTACTGAGTACTATACATGAATAAATATTAGTACCATCCTTTTGCTCTTTAAACAGGCTTGATGTAGGAACATGCCTTTGGGATTTTGACACATGATCATGTCAAATAATTCCTGCAGATTCGTCAGTTGCTTCAAATCTGCCTTTAGAGTCAGCTCTGGGAGCTGAGAAAGCCACTGGTGGACAACGGAAATTGTCAAGTTCAGGGAAGCAGTTTAAGATGACTTTGGGACAATATCATATTTGAGAATTCTATTATCAACACTCAAATGGCCTGTGGAAATCAGACAATGCTAATTTTTATATAGCACAATAGTTCTGCCACCACAAGACAGACTAGGTTCAAAGATTCATGCTTTTGATACAAATCTACTTCAAAAATCCTTCTATGTTTGATTGTAAACAGTGGTTATTTGAGCTACCTTAGTTTTCCTGTGTGGGCAGCTCAATCCTGTCTGGACTTTCTTCTCAAGCCTCTCTCATCAAAGTTTTTCTGCCCTCAGGTCTACCATTAATTGTATGTTTTTCATACTGTTCGGATTGTTGGGGGAAAACCCAAAGAGATTGGCAGAAATATATAAACCAGGCCATCAGGATACAACAAACAATCAACGATTAATAATATTTCCCCCTGTTTTAGTGACTGACATGAACACTGGCTCTTGATGTTAATCTGCATGATTTTATACACTCTTCTGCTCCCACATGATCGGCTAATTCGGTTAACTGCATAAACGAGCCGGCGTTTCTTATAAAGTGTCCATTGCGCTTAGACCCAGTTTTAAAATCTTGGATTGTATGTTCACTGAAGTGCACCAGTAAATGCAGGATCCTGATTTTAAGACTGTGGAAACCCAGGGATTTGTTTAATTGAACTTATCTCAGTCTCTACAGTAATAAATGTCACTGTTTATTGGAGACTAATTCCTGACCATCTCTTCTTACCGTCTGGCTCCTTCTATCATGTGCTATGTTTTGGCAGGGGACTCTATTGAGGTGCTGCTGGTGATCTCTTACACCAAGGGATTTGGCTCTGAGAGATAAACCTGACTTTCTGGGTGCTACAGGTTAAATGCACTAATCCAGGCTTTTCATCTGCTTTTCGCAGATTTAGAATGTGTTCTATGGAGTATAGTTAAGAACAAAGGCCGGAAACAGTCCTCGTTAAAGGATAAAGCCTGAGGGGATTTCACAGTTTCTAGCAGTAATAATTAAAAGTAACTTACAGCTTTTTCTTGTCCCAGATTTAATAGAGCCTTACAGATTGTCTATAGCAAAGGGAAAATCCAGTTCAACCCTTCGTGTTCCTTGCACTTGTGAGAGGTTGTCTATAAAGAAACGATATATAGGGAAAAAAACACCATCTGGATTTCTTGTAAATTTCCTCTGCGATTTTGTTTTGTTTGTTCTATGTTTTGTACTTATGAAATAATTTCATTCATCTATTGAAAATCGTTTAAAAGGCCATTTTTATTTTTCCAGTGCACATTTCCACATAAAACGTCTTGTGTTTTCATTTTATTCAGTGTCCAATTCTCATCAAAATGATGCTTTGTAAACCCTGGATAATTGTGGGTACCCGATGACATTTAATACACTCCATTAAAGCAATCAAAATTTTATGTCTTTCAGTAACATTATGCCATAGCGTGCAAGCGACTACTTTCGAAAACTCTACACGAGTTATAAAGATCAATGTAGGAAAATATATTAAGCACCAAAAAATCTCAACAGTTTGCCAGCTTTAACTGTTAATGAGCTTAATGCGTGGATTAGATGAAATGAGATGTCAGACGAGACTATATTAGGAAACAAGCGCACGCATATTCACACTCCAATTAGCATGTGAACAACACAAACCTCTGGGGTCAACCTTATAACGCAAATACATTGTGCTAATTGGTGTGAAAGGTTTTGTAAATTGCGTTTTGAAGCCAAGAGTTGCGACTTATCAGGAAGCTGTCTGTAATCACAGTCCAATAGTAGGATTCAGAATCTAACCATGAAATCTAATGCTGTTTGTTTTCTTTGCTACTCAGACTGTTTGCTTTGTAGGCTAATTTGGTCAGAATGTCTTTATTTGTAATAAATGCATTCACTAAAAGCAAATGGAAAGCTCGTAGACCACATCGCAGGCCACAGAAGGTGTAGAAGCTTTCCACTTCATGTGATTGCGAAAACTCACCCTGTTACTTCCTGTTTGAATTTGTGTAATGGTAGGGAAAGGGTCGTTCTAGTTAGTGGAAAAGACAGAAAGTGTGATATACAAATCCAGGCTTCTATAAAATTGGTTCACTGTAATTTGCTTACTCAGCTGTAAATCTTCTTACATTTAAGCTGCTAGTCAATGATATGCCGTGACAATGATATGCCGTGAATCCAAAAACAGCTGCTTACACCATTGTGGGGAATTCAAGCCATGGTTCTGGAGGACTTCTTCCATTTGAAAACCTGTGATCAATAGCCCCTCCCATAAACAAGCCCAGATTTTTGCTTTAAATATTGCCATCTGCCATCAGATCTGCTTCAAATATTTGGGGGAAAGCATGAAAATTTATACAAGCACACTCCCAAATCTAGTCAAACATCTTCCCAGAGTGAAAGTTATTATAACAGCAAATGTTGGGGGCTAAATGTAGAATGGGATGTTCAAAAAGTGTGTTCAATAACTTGTCCATATAGCGTATCTGGGTGAATGTGGGTATAGCCTCATTAGACACCAGGTACCTGATTAAAAAAACAAAACAAATGGTTTGATCTGAACATTGTTTCTTTCAAGACAGATACATTTTTGTCGCCACTGTGGAAATCTTGCTTCCCTTCTTTAACAGTTAATCGATCACTGAGTTCCTCCAATGACCACAGGTGTTTAAGATAACAATTGGACTGAGGCCTCAAGTCTATTTACTAGTTAATTTTCCCTATGTAGAAATGCGTAGCGTCACTGGGAGGCTGTCGAGAGATGTTTACACCATGCTGATGGCCCACTTGACGTATTGCCTGCAGGCACTTTGCCTCCATTTCTCTGAATTATCAGCACCATGCAAACATTCTTGTGATTTTTCCGATGCTGAATGATGTGTATTTTTGTGTGAGAACATTTGCACCGATGGTCTGTCATTATATGTTTTCGAAGACCACCGCTCTGGCTATAAAATATAAAATTGGCGCTCAATTTACTTGTAAACAGAGGCTTGAAATATTCGCATTTCACATTTAAATTCAACTTGTACTTGATTTATATAAAGATGGATTTTTTTGTGCCTCACTTTGTCTGCAAAATATTTTTTTTTTCCCCCAACGAGCTAAGCCATGCATTTACCAGCTGTGATAGTATTCTGCTTTTTATTTTTTATTTTTTTCCTCCCCCCAGTTTTTGGAAGGAAAATGTTCTCAAAAAAAAAAAACTCCCCCCTTCTTCTAATTGGTCCATTTTGCACTTCATCTCCAAGGATATTATCCTCACATGGCCGCTTCATAAAAGCTCAATTGTTTCATTTTAAACTGATTGAGGCTGAATTACAAAAGACTGAGAATAGGGGGATGAAAAAGCCTCTCTCCCTCCTACTGGGTTTTGCTAAACCACTTATTTCAAGCTAAACTGGATTAGAGACAAGGAGGGACAGTGCTTGAATTCCTCAGCAGGCCGCCATGGCAGTCCTGCTCTGCCCCTCTCGCACTTGTGCTTTCAAGAGTTTCTCATTAAGGACCCTGGTCCTCATTAATGGGATGCGCGAGTTTGTTTACATGCGAGTTGATCTTCACCGAGATCTGAACTCAACAGACTCGAGCATCCTTGGCCAGGAGACATGTTTAGGACAAATTTACGGCTTTTCAGATGGAGATTTTGTTTTGTTTTTAATTGCCTGTTTTTTTTTTTTGTTGTTGTTTTTTGGTCTGTTTTCTTGCCTGTTCATTTTTTGGAAACTGAGCGTTTAAGTGCTCAGCGGGACGTTGCGTGCAGAGCCGTTATTAAAGAAGCTCTGTTTGTGTGCGATACTCTTCAAGTTTGTTGTTTAAGTATAGACGTGTAACTAGCGAGTCTTCACCACGCATATGGATGTGGTTAGCGATGCCGAGGTTCTTCATGTGCCAGAGACCAGACAGACTGCAAATGACACAGTTGTTTGTCCCTCACCATATGTGTGTGTGTGTGTGTGTGTGTGTGTGTGTGTGTGTGTGTGTGTGTGTGTGTGTGTGTTTTCCTATCTTTCTGAGGAACATGAGGTCCTTATACGGATAGGAATGTCAGACAGATTGGACCTTGTGAGGAAGTTTGGCTCCACTCAACATGGAAAACCCGTTTACAAAAACTGGAGGTTTAATTTCAAAAGATCTAAAAGAGCCTTCTTTTAGTTCCTGGGGTTAAGGTTAGGTTCATTTTGGGTAATTATTAATTAGCTGCAATACAGATTATGTGAGCTGAAGGTCCTTATGAGCATAGTAAGACCAGCATGTGTGTATGTGTGTGTAAGAACCAGATGGTAACCACCACTACACTTATCATGATTCCAACATGAACATAACCTTGAGTTGAATAGCATGCATGCTCACACACATGCGCTTCCATTCTCTTAAGGAAGTCACAACAGTAAAGATGAAGCTCTAAGGAGTCATGCTTTGTGCTTCTCACCTCCTCCTCTCACAAGCTGCCTTCTATCTAAGAGTAGTGATAGAATAGTTCACCTGTTAAACCTCCAATTTGATTGGATACTCTTTCCCTCTCGCTCACATACAACTCTCCATATCTGTGTGTTTTGCCTAAACGGTGTGAGCATTGTGGTAAATCCTGCTGGGCCCCACGAGCCAACACAATCCCAGACCCCTAGTCTCCTCGTAAATCTGCCAAGGATCCTGAGCGGCATGCAAGTATTAACATGGTCGTATGACCTCGCTGGCACAAGGACAGTGTTCTCTCCGAACTCTTCATTCATGCTTACCAAGACCAGTGTTAAGTATGTGCTTGACGGCTTTTCTGCATTAAAAAAAACCCCTGCTTGATTAGTACACCACCTGACAATCATGAAGTAAAGCCTGTTATTTAGGAAACACTGTGTAGAGTAGCCAAAGTGCTGTAGAGACAGACAGTGTATGAGCCTGGAAAAACTCTTTACTGGGGACTTTTTTTTAAAACATATATTGTTCTACATGCTTTCCAGAACTGAAATTAGATTTTAGTTCCCTAAAAATGGGAGGAAATTACATTTAAAGATTCCACTTCAGTTCCATTGTGGCTGCGTTTATATTTTGGACTCTTTTAAACCAAAATGATATTTGCTGGAGGAAAGCCTACGCAGCGTTAGAAAATTGCTACAGCTGAAGTATTGGAGAATATTATAGGTAAAACCACAAATTTGGTCAAATTTGGTCTTTATTTTCTACTGCATCTTTTTTTTTCTTCATTATTCTGAACTCATTATTATGTGTCTGTAGGATTTCCAAAAATTTCTATTGGTGGGGTCTATTTAAACAGCGATTATTGGTCCTTTGGTCATATGTAAAATAAATAACAAAAATGTTTTTTTTTTTTGTTTTGTTTTTTAAAATGAAGTTAAAGGCCGGATAAAATCATCATGGATGCTGACTGATAATACCTACAGAAAATACCGTGCCAAAAAATATTGCACTGAACTGTATGTACATGACGTATTGAAAAGCCTCAATGTCTCTCCGACTTGCCAAAATCTGATAACAAGTAATTATATGAATAATACAACTGAAAGGATCCAAAAGCTGTTCTGAGGTAATAATACTGGTTCAAGGCGGTTGTAAAGGCAAACATCAGACATGCATATATTTATGTGGAGTATGCTGATGACATTCAAACATTCATCATTTTTTACCTCCCCACCTTCACCTTGAACCAGTCTGTCTTCCTACTGCACACTTCACTTCTGTCACACTGTCCTCATACATGCCCTGCACCTTCACATACTTCTCTGACACACCTGACTTCCTCATACAATACCACAACACCTTTTTCAGCACCCTTTCGTACACTTTCTCTAAATCCACATATACACAATGCAGCTCCTTCTGACCTTCTCTATACTGCTCCATCAACTTTCTTAAAGCAAATAATGCATCTGTAGTGCTCTTCCTCGGCATGAAACCATACTGTTGCTCACAGATGGTCACCTCTTCTCTCAGCCTGGCTTTCACTACTCTTTCCCATAACCTCATGGTGTGACTGATCAACTTAATTTTCCTGTAGGTACTGCAGGTCTGCACATCTCCCTTGTTCTTAAAGATCGGTACCAGCACACTCCTTCATTCCTCAGGTATCCTCTCACCTTCCAGAATCTTGTTAAACAATCTTTTTTTTAAAAACTCTATTGCCAGCTCTCCTAAACACCTTTACGCTTCTATCGGTATATCATCTGGTCCTACTACCCCTTTTCCTTTGCATCTGTGTGCACCTTCCTCCTCTCTTATACGTCACTATATGATTCTCTTTCTTTTTAAAATACATATTTACCACTGCCATTTCCATCCTTTTAGCAAAATCTGCCACTATCTGCCCTTTCACATTCTTTTCCTTAAGGCCATACCTACCCATCACCTTCTCATCACCTCTGTTCCCTTCATCTTCATGCCCATTGAAATCCACCCCAATCACCAATCTTTCATTCCTGGGTACACCTTCTACCACTTCATCTAACTCATTCCAAAATTTTATTTTTCCTCCATCTCACAACCCACTTGTTGAGCATAAGCACTGATGATATTTATCATCACTGCTTCAACTTCCAGCTTCATGTTCATCACTCTATCAGAAACTCTCTTCACCTCCACTACACTCTTACTGTACTCTTCCTTCAGGATCACCTCTACACCATTTCTCTTTCCATCCACCCCATAATAGAACAGTTTAAACCCACCTCCAATGTTCCTGGTCTTACTCCCCTTCCACTTGGTCTCCTAAACACACAACATATCTACCTTTCTCCTCTCCATCATATCTGCTATCCCCTTCCCTTTACCAGTCAAAGTACCAACATTTAAAGTACCAACCCAAACCTCCACTCTCCTACACTTCTCCTTTTCCTGCTGTCTCTGTAGAAGTCTTCCTCCTCTCCTTCTCCTCCTTCGGCCAACAGTAGCCCGATGACGAATCGGAACAAATCAGAAATCTGTGTGAACAGATTGTGATGCATTTCGAACGGCTACTTCCTTTTTTTTTTTCTCAATCATTTAAACAGTGGAATTTGACTTCTCCAGACATATCTGCATACTGTGTAATCACCTTGGACCGGTCTTGTGTTACTCAACGTCACATAGTAATGCCTCTTAGTGAAACTAGGCCAGGTTAGGTTGTCCTTCGAAGACTAATCTGTACACTGAGGTGTGCATTCCATAAGCATGCCTCTGTTTCCGAGATGATCCTTTTAACACTAATTAATTTAGCATGTGTGTTTATTTAGTAGCAAGCATGTTGACATACAGGTGCTAATCACATCATTCCTCAAAGGCATTGTGTGGTAATTGGATTTATTGGGGGGAAAATATGCACAAGCGCAGAAATGATTTCTTGAAGTATGACTAGCTTTTAAAATGTTTGTGAATGTCACATATGAATAAAAATACATTTACGCATTACATTCTTTTGTAATAACCTTGAAAACTTACACAACAATGTCAGTGGTATAGAAAAAGAAAAGAGTTAAAGCAGTGCCAATGTGGCTACATATTCCGTATGAATACCGGAAATAAGATTTGTTTTGTGCATGCATGAATGCTGAAGAATCCATAGCTCTAACGTTAGCCGCGAAACAGTAAGTGGTTAGGCTAAGGTTAAAAGGCTAGCATTTTGGATGCTTTAGCTTTTTGTGTCCAGCTTCAAGAATTTCTCTAAAAAGGAGAAAATTCTGACAATTCCGCATATCAAGGAAGTGAATGAATAAAGGATGGAAGGAATGAATACATTTGTTAAAGTATGCTGAAATAAGTAGAACAGTTAAGTACAACGTATCATTAGAAAATTAAAATTTTATGTAACAAAGCTAAAAAAAAAATACTAATCTTTTCCATTTATTTAATAGTTGATTTGTACCAATTTAATTGTTTACTCAAATTAATCAACATAATAAAAATGCATTGCATTAATTGGAAATTATTTTATTTGTATAAAATATTATAAAATAAAATTTGACATATTATTTAACCAAGCAGGCATTTAAAATTGCTTTAAAAATGTAAACTGTTGATGTCCACAAATTTTAATAATAATAAACTGCGTTAAAAAAAAGAAAAGCAATTTTACGTTTTGCATTTCTTTCCCCAAACCTAACTGAAAGTGAACTGAACCGTGACTTAAAAACGAGGTTTGTGCCAAACCATGCACTTTGTGTACTGTCATACCGCTAATATATATATTTTCCGTGTACTGTTCTTCAGACTTCCACTTTGCTTGCATCCTGGTGTGCTTTATGCTTATTCAGACTTCCTCTCAGCTGCACCAAGTGTTTCTGCATTTCTCTTTAGTCGGCTTGTTCCGCTTGGCCTCTATAGCCCGCTGCTTAAATATGCCACTGGGATGGACCATTTTACGTCCACTTTTCTTCGTTGTGTATTTTGCCCTTGTGGGCTTGTATGCTTCACCTGCAAGCTAAGATATAAAAACCTGATCAATCCCTCCTAGACGTGCCGTTTTTAACACTAATTAACTGTCACTCTGAGCTGATGTATTTCACTTATTTTGTAGGAGTATCATTACTATAATGCACACTCAGGCAGTTTTTCCCCATACTGACCTGGACTGGACAAATCGATATGCCCAATGTTGATGCAGCCCTTTCAATGGAAGGTAAAATTAGGGAATTAAAATAAGTTGTATGTGGTCCTTATTTTACTGGAACATCTATTATATAACGCTACTATATAAGTGCATTAGAGTTTTGCCATATATGTGTGTGTGTGTGTGTGTGTGTGTGTGTGTGTGTGTGTGTGTGTGTGTGTGTGTGTGTGTATTGGGGGTGGGGGGGAGATACCTAAGTGCCAGTGTAGATAATAAGATTAGAAAGCTTACAGCAGAAATTGGCCTCTTTAAGAGATTCCCCTTGAGAGGGCTTTTCTGTTTACAATGAATAAAAACAAAAATGATAAAGACAGGGGAAATCAATACTGTTGCATGCTGCTATTGGGAAGCACAGAAAATACTTTGTCTTGTATTGTCGAGGTTCTCATCAGTATTGTCTATGTTTTACATAATAAATCAGTTGTAATAAATGAGGAAGTTGGATAAATGGCTGTGCTTGACAAATCACTAGCACAGGCTCCTTGGACAAGCAGATTGAATCTCTGGTCGTTTTAAATTTGTGGATAGGAACAGTAGATAGGACGGTTTAACATCGTATAAAAAAAGAAAAATAAACCCTACTGACTTCTCTGAAGCAATTCTTTATATCACTAATACGATTCAGTGTGGTGCAACAAACCTTAATGCTGAAACTGTGTTCTTGAGAATGCCCAAATCAAAGCTGTCAAATCAGCTTTCCTATGTACATAGTAATGAGAGAAAGAGAGATTGTGTAAGTGTGTGTAAATTGCTCACTCTTTTTTGCAACTATAAATGTCTATTACTATTTTATGATTTATAATCATTAATTGAGGATGATTATTAAACTGTTCACAATTACTTGTGCATTCAACAGTCACACCTTCCAACCAATCACACTGGAATACTATTCAGACAGACCATAATATAATACATCATTAGCAATCAATTTTTGGTTTTATCAGTTTGCTTTTCAAATAACCAGACATGGTCCTAGGCAGCACATTGGCGTTTGTTTTTTTACCTTGCTAATGAATACATTATTTGTCCACCCCTGTGGCACTGCTTTCTTAAAGCAACTTAGTCAAGTGCAAACGTACCTCACTGTGATCACAAAGCTTATACATCCATAATCAGATTTGTGATATACACTCACCGGCCACTTTATTAGGTATACCTGTCCAACTGCAAGTTAACGCAAATTTCTAATCAGCCAGTCACATGGCAGCAACTCGATCTGCGTCAAGACAATCTGCTGCAGTTCAAACCGAGCGTCAGAATGGGGAAGAAAGGTGATTTAAGTGACTTTGAACGTGGCATGGTTGTTGGTGCCAGACAGGCTGGTCTGAGTATTTCAGAAACTGCTGATCTACTGGGATTTTTACGCACAACCATCTCTAGGGTTTACAGAGAAAAGTCAGAAAAAGAGAAAATATCCAGTGAGCGGCAGTTCTGTGGGCGCAAATGCCTTGTTGATGCCAGAGGTCAGAGGAGAATGGCCAGACTGGTTCGAGCTGATAGAAAGGCAACAGTAACTCAAATAACCACTCGTTACAACCGAGGTATGCAGAAGAGCATCTCTGAACACACAACGCGTCGAACCTTGAGGCGGATGGGCTACAGCAGCAGAAGACCACACCGGGTGCCACTCCTGACAGCTAAGAACAGGAAACTTAGGCTACAATTCGCACAGGCTCACCAAAATTGGACAATGGACGATTGGAAAAACGTTGCCTGGTCTGATGGGTCTCGATTTCTGCTGCGACATTCGGATGGTAGGGTCAGAATTTGGCATCAACAACATGAAAGCATGGAGCCATCCTGCCTTGTATCAATGGTTCAGGCTGGTGGTGGTGGTGTAATGGTGTGGGGGATATTTTCTTGGCACACTTTGGGCCCATTAGTACCAATTGAGCATCGTGTCAACGCCACAGCCTACCTGAGTATTGTTGCTGACCATGTCCATCCCTTTATGACCACAGTGTACCCATCTTCTGATGGCTACTTCCAGGGATAACGCACCATGTCATAAATCATCTCAGACTGGTATCTTGAACATGACAATGTGTTCACTGTACTCAAATGGCCTTCACAGTCACCAGATCTCAATCCAATAGAGCACCTTTGGGATGTGGTGGAGCAGGAGATTCGCATCATGGATGTGCAGCAACTGCGTGATGCTATCATGTCAATATGGACCAAAATCTCTGAGGAATGTTTCCAGTACCTTGTTGAATCTTTGCTGAAGGCAAAAGGCGGTCCAACCCGGTACTAGTAAGGTGTACCTAATAAAGTGGCCGGTGAGTGTATGAAGAATAAGGCTAGTTAGCATGTATATGCTCAGGGTATTTCAAAAGACTAAACAATAGGGAACAATAAAAAGGTATTGTCTGTAGGAACAATAAAAAGTAGCTCTTTTTCCTCATTGTGATCAACCTTATGACATAAGCATTTTTGACTGCATCAAATATTGCCACTGCTGTTGGGTAGATAGATAGATAGCTCTTAACATGTACCTAAAGGTGGCACACTTGCTTTTATTTTTATTTATGCCCCAACCAAGTTACGCACCAACATCCCCATCGTTTATTTTAAAATTTCAACCCCATTAGAGCAGAAAAGATATGGAAGTTGTAGACTGGCCAAGAATATTATACTTCTAGCCCTGATCACGTATCCTTTAAACTAAAAAATAAAATGGACTGATTCTTTTTATATAATGCTGAATGATGTCATGGTGAATCATGCATTCTGAAGCATGTACCTCAGGGTTGACTGAAATGTGCATGAAAGCATATTGTGTTCCAAATTGCACTCATGAGCTCCAGCAGTTGTCATGTTAAAGGCAGGATCTGGTAAAGATTCAAGTTCTGGTTTGAAATTCACAAACCAACCATAAAACTGCTTTGGCCCAATTTCTATAAATATTTCTCTTTGCGGTCAAAATTGTGATTTTCATTGCTGTTTTCTCTGTGCTTTAGAAAAAGAACATGCGCCTCCTGTTAAGTGTGTTTCTTCTGGGCTCCTGGGGGATCTTCCTGCTGGGGTTCCGTCTGTACTGGATGGGCAACAAACCTCCAAACTTCTCCAACTCTGACAACCCTGCAGCAGACTGCCCATGTTTTCTGACCAGGGTACTCACCTTCTTCTACCTGCCCGCCATGAACGTGTGGCTCCTCCTTTGCCCGGACAGGTTAAGCTTTGATTGGTCGATGGACGCGCTACCTCTTCTGAGGAGCATCACAGATTGGAGAAACCTCCACTCCATCATATTTTACGCCACACTGCTGGCACTGGCATGGTTTGGCCTTTTTACTCGAACATTCAAAGAGAAGGAGACAAATGGGAAAGCCCATGTAGCAAACGGAAAGCCCAGCGCCAACGGGCACAGTTATCATTCTGACTATGAACATTCCATTCCAGATTCGGACTCTGTTCAGACAAATGGGCTCAATGGGACAAAAAAGCACTATACATCTAGGACTTCTTTGCCCACCACTGAGAATGTTGTGGTCTTCTCATTAGGGCTGTTAGCCATTCCTTTTCTCCCTGCCACCAACCTCTTCTTCTATGTTGGTTTTGTGGTGGCAGAGAGGGTCCTCTATATCCCCAGCATGGGCTTTTGTCTGCTGGTGGCAGTGGGGATGAGGGCACTCTGGATCAGATTAAGGACAAACTCATCTAGGACTCTGGTGCTTGCCTGCAGTACTTCTCTGGTGCTGCTGTTTGGAGTTAAGACATTTCAGAGGAACCAGGACTGGCATAATGAGGAGATGCTGTACAAGTCAGGGATAACTGTAAACCCTGCTAAAGGTCAGTTAAATATTTCTATGCTTTTTTTGTGATTTATAAAATTATGATTGACTCTGAATTGACAGTGGAGCACTGAGGCTTCATACAAGGTGATACATGAGAATACTGGCCTTAGCATGGATAGTCCAAACTTTTTGAATTCTGTTTTTACCTTTTCATTTGGGACATATTTATCTTTAGTATGTGGTCTTTCAACATTCATCATGCTCATTGCATTTTCTTTTTTTCTTTCTTAAAAGTAAATATAGTAAAAATTACTATACAATTATCTATTGCATTTATAATCTAATCTATTTTTGATAATAATAAAGAATGTGATTTTTTTTCCTTTATGAAAAAGCAGAATCTATAATAGGCAAGTGCTGGGCTAATGGGATTTTTATGTAGCCAGTAATTAAATTATGTTTGAAAACTGTTATTTCTGAAAAAGCTTCAATTCTGTCTCTACTTTCTGCTGTAGCTTGGGGAAACCTGGGAAATGTCTTGAAGAACCAGGGGAAGATGGCAGAGGCTGAGCGAGCATACAGAAACGCTCTGTACTACCGGAGGAACATGGCTGACATGCTGTATAACTTGTGAGTGAGCGTTTATCTTTTTCGCTTGGGACAGCTGAGGCAAACTCTCGACGGATTCCTCAAAAAAATATTTTTTCAACTGCATATACTATCATTAATCATTCATCTGTCCCCTGCAGGGACACTGCAGCTTTCTTATGAACCCCAGGAGTCAGTGTATTTATACCTAGAATGTATTACACACTGTACATAAAAGTTCAAGCAGTACACCAAATAATGATAAAGTTTCACCACTTCAATCTTTAAGCATAATTAGGATAATAAAATTAGGCTAAGTTCTAGCCATGCTATTATCAGCCGATTAACTAAAATGTTAGTGAATAAAAGGAAAGAAAGTATATTACTCTTTATATATACACTACAGCACAGTCAAATTCTTTCTTTCTTCGCAACTTTGCAGCAACAGTGGCAGCTTGGGTGCCTGAGTCTCTTCACTTGATCACTGAGCTACAACGTCTTCTTTATTAATTGTAATATTAGATTAACTGATATTAACCTAATGTATTTTAATAACATTATAATAACCTTATATATCTATTCGTATAACAGTATGTAATTGTAACTTAATAGCATATCCGAGATAATCGTCTAAATATCTGTATATCCGCTGTTTATTTATTGTAACGTTTGTACAGTACCTCATTTTGTAAGTTTATATCTCAAATTTCTCTACATGTATTGTGCCTTTCACACATCTTGCTTTAAATGAAATTTTCTCTCATTTTCTTTTTCACATATACGTCGTATATATTGTACACAATTTTCAACACGTCTATCTGTCTGTCTGTCTGTCTGTCTGTCTAGCCAGCTAGCTACTATGTAATTGCCCCAGTTCACTTAGAAGTTAATGAACGTTATGTAGTGAAAAAACTGTCCAAATTCAATAACAAACGAGCTAATGTTCGCTTATATATATAGGGCTGTCAAAATGTACCTGTTAATAACGTTAACGGCATTAGTTTTAACGGCACTATATTTATTAACATGCGATTCATTCAGGGTGCATTTCTTTTTCACCATATTTATTGTTATTATTATTATTTCTATGGTATAAATCTTATATAATATGTATAGGTATATATATATATATAAACCTTTGAAATATACTTATCTGACGAGGTGGTATTGGTTGAGCCGGAGGGGTGGGTGGTGGTGGGTATTATTATTATTATTATTATTACTATTATTATTTATTTATTATTAGTATAATTATTATAATTTGATTTTTTTTTTATTATTGTTATTATGAATTTTTTCGATTAACCCATCGTCAAGATAATAGCGCGAGCCAGTGAAAAAGTAGTACTTTTAGCTGATTTGTCAAAATTGTAGTTTGGATATATGAGTATACAGTATTTATTTATTTATTTAGTTAGTTTTTGTTTGTTCTGTGTAATATTGTTCTTACTTTCTTTTCTGACTTGGGTTTACATGTAGTATTTAATTTTAAACCATTTTTATCCTACCTGTCATGCATGGCGATGAAGGATGAATTTACACCCCACCATCTCAGCGAGTAATAATGAAGTTTAAAATCATAATAATAATAATAATAATAATAATAATAATAATAATATCAAGCACTATATATTAAGCTGGCATCAGACTAATAATGCTTTATAAGCCAGGGATAAGAACAGGCTATAGCTCACATTGTGCATATTAATGTATCTGGAAAGTCAGTAGCCAGGGTTATTATCAGGTTTTAGGCTTATGGCTTATGGACTGGTGGCTGCTGTCTAAATCAGGGACACCAAATTGAGTGCAAACAACAATATTTCTCTTTTCACCCTAACCCTGACTTGTTAATAGCCTATTAATATCCTAATTAATGTTGCAGCAAGTGTTTTCTGGCAAAACAACAGCAAAGCCAAGCTCATTCCACATGTGAGCATCTTCTTTTCAGGTCAGTAAGCAAGCTGTAGTGTGTGTGAATGCTGACAGCTTAATGAGTACCTCTGTTTTCTCCTTTTTTTTTCTTTCTATCTCAGGGGTCTGCTTCTCCAGGAGAACAACAAGTTCTCAGAGGCACTCCACTACTATAAGCTGGCTATCGGGAGTAGGCCAACTCTCGCCTGTAAGTGCTTTTTCATTTTATTGACGATTTAGTTGACTCCTGCAGTCGTGACTGTGCCAAGCAACTGCGGATTTCAGAATTGCCTTTATTGCCAAGTATGATGGGTTGCAAGTACAAGGAATTTGTCATGGAATTTGTCATTCAAAATATAAAAACCATGAAATTAAAATAAAGTGATAAATAATGAGAGACATTGATTGTACAATTCGCGTGTGTTGATATTTAATTACTCAGGCTTTATCGAAAAAAATGTCTTCCAAGGTTTCTGGTTACCTGAAGTTCAACAGTGTCGATCTTATAGTCGGTTATATAAGTTTGTGTCTTGTCATAAAGCTAAAAAAATGTAGTCCTGCTTCTAGAATTAAGAATCTCGTATCGGGGGTATTTAGAGAGAATACGACTTGCTATGGATATTTATAATATTAATAGTTCAAATTCTAAGTTGTTGTTTTTTCTGGCCAAAGTTTTCAGCAAAAAGATTTGCTACATTACCCACAATGCTGTTTGTCTGATTGTCCTGCGAATATTGGCGGCAGCAGAAATGCAGTGTTGCTCCATTTCTGTGATGCAGAAATAGAAAGTGATGCAGCAGTGCTTTAAGGATTTTAGTACTGTATATCCACATCACCCACCTCCTCGGCTGTTAACTCAGAAACGGATCATGTTCCACATCTGCAATTTTCACAATAACACTGTCAATATAACATCTTAAACCGCTAGATACTGTACTGTAGGTTCTTAAAGTTTAAAGTTTGCTTTGTGTACTTTTTAAGCATTGGGTTTTTATTTCTATTACCTTGAGCCTTTTTTATTTTAGGAGCAACAAAATCTGACCATGTCCTTTTTGTTTTGATGTTTTTTTTTTCTGTCAAACATCATAGTAACTGTGCTTTCAACATCTTTCTTTGACGTTAGCATGTCACACCACCACAGAGAAACAAATACAAAAAAGATTCAATCAGAGTATATATACCATGGTTCAGGCAGACTTTGCTTTCGGTTATAAGAGTGCTTTGTTACATTTCATTCTGTACTGCAGCACAAATAGTAAGGAATGTCCCGTTGAACAAGAAAGGCATTATACCTGATTTATTATTTTTTTATTAAAAGGCATGCCGAGTTCGCCATCTCATTTCTATTCATTGAGTGGGAGTTAGGGAGGAAGGTAAGAAAGAGTCAGGATTGATCAGCCCCCTCGAGGCACGAAGACAATGACTAATTTATCTGATCCACTGCTGAAAATGGCTATTTAGCAAAGCAAATAAAAAATACGCTACATCAGAGCTAGTCCATCATGGCCCACGGATCTTAGGCTGCCGAAGAAATCGATACTTCCCCTCATTCTCGCTTTAGACTGCATCCCCCGGAGTGTTGAATATGTATTGGCACCCCGCAGCCCAGTCTGCCAATTCATCTGCCACAATCAGCGGGAGACCTTCCCCGAGTCCCAAAGAACCTAATTACCCAAAGCCCTGCATGGTAATAAACTTTCACACTTCACTCTTTTTCTCTTCCCTTTTGTCACACTCTCTCTCTCTCTCTCTCTCTCTCTCTCTCTCTCTCTCTCTCTCTCTTTCTCTCCGCTCTCTCAGCTGCCTACTTGAACACTGGTATCATCCTGATGAACCAGGGTCGCTTCGATGAGGCCAAACGAACGTTCCTCACCTGTGCTGACATCCCAGATGAAAACCTGAAAGATCCTCATGCACATAAGAGCTCCGTCACCAGCTGCCTCTATAATCTAGGCAAGCTGCTGCATGAACAAGGCCACCAGGAGGTGAGTTGTAGTCCAAATGTCATCTCGGTACTTTAGCGAGCCATGCAACAGTCGCATCAGACACATGCATAGAGCTTGTAGAGGCTTGATGTGTTGATGGGAATGTATTTTCATTCATTCCACAGGAAGCCCTGTCTGTGTATAAAGAAGCAATCCAGAAAATGCCCAAGCAGTTTGCTCCTCAAAGCCTCTACAACATGATGGGTGAGTTGATGTACTTCTGCTGTAGAAGTATAGATAATTATAGAAAAATAAACAATATCACCATGCAGCTTCACGGAAATACAGATGTAGGTCGGATTGGATCCCTAATGAGCAAAGCAAGTAGGTGACGATATTGAGGAAAAACTCAAACTTGAAATGAAGAAAAAGCCCTAAACGAAACCAGACTTATAAGGTCTTATTATAGAATAAGAACAGGGCACACGATCACCATTCATCCGATGAGTCGACCTTAATCTCTAATAGGATTAGAGATCCATTTAGATTTGCTGTTAAATGTGTAATATTTAGTACATCATACAGCATTATTGATGACCTTTTACTAGCTTTTTGCAATATTATACCAAAATGCTGTTATTCTGATTGGTCTATTTTTACATAGAAAACAGATACATGTGATTGTTGATATGATGAATTTTTATTCAAAGGGGCCGAATTTATTTTTGTTTATTTATTTGTTTTTGATCATTGCATTTAGTCAGCTAGAGCGCTAGCAGAGGGTTTTCCAACGCGATGCTTCAGATTTAGGAGGGCTTTGAGGTTTCTCTGTAACTTGACAAAATTTTGGTCATAAATTCGAAAGAGAGGAAAGGAACGGGAAAGGTGTGAGAATGACTTGATTATACTTTCAATAGCATATTGCTAATAAGAATAGGAACTTAATTTTGGTGGATATTATAAGTATAAATCAATCTGGTTGATGTGGTGTAAGAGGATTAAAACACTTGGAACTTTCTGGCTATTGGAAATAATGTGAGGTGAACTCTCCAGTGGATGTTTAGACAGCTTAACTTGAACTTTTGAACTTGAACTATTATCCCACAACAGAGCAGACTAATGCTTTATACTCTGATGACTGTATAGGACTGAATCTACAACTGACAGTAAAATCTATGGTGGTTATATCAATTTAGACCCTGGGATATTCGATTTAATGCAGCATTAGGACATAACAAGCAAGCAGGGTCTAGGATACATGTATGAGGAAATAAAAAAAATGACATTTGGACTTAAAAATATAAAGCAAGCTGTAAAACCTGCTGTACCCCATGTGGGTTGTCATATTGATTTTTTTTTTTTTTTGCACTTCTGGAATTTTTTTTCCAAATATGAACATGAAACCATGAAATTACCATAATATTAATCTTTCCTAGTCCTACTTTCAGTCATGCTCATTTCTTTTCCTTCCATCATTTCGGGTTCCACTTTTCCTTCTTTCCTCACCCGTACGCCAAAAAGAACCAGAAACCTCTTATTAGCATATGTGACTTGACAGGCGAGTTAAGATTATGACCTCATTATAATATTTTTATAAAGGATTTTAAATTCTCCATCATACATTTGAGTGTTTAGATGCCTTATGAGTGTCAGGAAGCTGAAAATGGATATCCCTGTTCTTTACAAGAATGTTGATATCAGCTCGGTATTGAATTTTAGTTTTCAGTTTGTCAGCTGCACAAAGGATAGAGCTTGCGCCACATAACCGTGTGCCTTTCAGCACTGTAGAATTTGTGTCGGTTTTAATTTAATCTAAGTTTAACTCACTCGCCATAAGACCAAGGCAGGACTCCAGGTTTGGACGGATATATAGGGAACTGCAAACACTGTAAAACTCTACCACCAACTCCTAAATGTCTTAATATAGCTACCAAACACTCCTGTACTCAGTTCTCTCTTACACCCTGCTCTGTGTAATATACAGTAGGTTTACTGGCGGCGCTATTTTGTGTTTTGTGTATTTATCCAACACTGTCTTGTGTTGTCTTTGCACCAGGTTGCACACGATACACTTTATGTGGCGAGGACACTTTCTAGTCCTTAGCCCTGTGTTTTTCTGTTATGTAGCTTTACGTTGTTTATGTAGCACCAGGGTTCTGGAGGAACGCTGCCTCATTTCACTGTGTACTGCGTCAGCTATATATGGTTGAAATGACAATAAAAGCTTCTTGACTTGACAAAGTTTTTTATATGCATAAAAACTCCAATTCCATTGTTCAGTAGTAGATCAACTTTATATCCTGGGGGTTTGTTCATAGGATTAATTAGGACCTTAATACCTTCATGTGCACACTTTCTTTTTCCCGGTACATTCACCAATGTTCCCAGTTTATAATAAAATAAACATTTTTGTAACAATAAGTGAAGGGACCATTAAGTAATATTACAAAAGCGTTGCTGTTCAGTGTAATTAGGTTTTCTTTAGGCATTATCTGATAATGGGATTGTATGTGGAACTGATGCAGATGCATTCTTTCACCTCTAAATACTGCGCAGCAAACTACAGTGATTACAGCAAGTGCAAGAGGGTTAAAACATAATCGTTCCAGCCATCCCTGGAATCTCCAGGCGCTTATCTTTGCAATGATGCCCGAGTTATTTTAACTCCGAACATACCACTTGAATTACATGTGCTGTAATTACTACAAAATAGGACATGGGTGTGGATTAATTTTGTAATCCAGGATACAAGTTCAAGCGAAACTCCATCTTCTTCACGTCTGAGTTGCCCTATCTTTTTACATTAATTATATTAAAAACTTTGCTTGACACTTTTGAAAATGTGTCAAGGATTCTGTTGTAATCCAGACAGTATAAGGAGGGGATATTATTCCAGGTGCTGGGCGGCTTTAAGCCTGGTGTCAGATGATGTCTGAAGGATCAGATTCTGTGTGTCTAGCTTGAAAAGCCTTTAAGCCTAGTTTCCAAAGAGCAAGGTTAGCGGCGAGCCGGTCTGCCTCTGTTCCAGAGCAGCACGCTGATGTCAGCCGTACAGGAAATCAGCCATTAGTGTGACCCCTGTCTTTTTTAATTCCTCTCTTAAATTGTTTTATCAGGTTGCTGGTGGTGTTGCGATAGCGGTTGTCGTTTGAAATTGAAAGTGAACCGCCAGAGCAACATTATGTCCATAGCTTACAGATATACATGTACATCAAAAAAAGTTCTGCTTTTACTATCCAGTTGGCCGTAAAGGTGCCGGATCAAGTTTCACAGTCGGTCTGATTTGACTTGGGTCACTTTCAGATGACTGACTGTTATAGGATCTGGTAGTAAAAACAAAAGGAAAGGGGGGGATGTGTGCTTCTATAACCTTTGACCTCTCAACCTGCCCTCTGTCTCCAACCATTACAGGTGAGGCCTACATAAGGATGAACAAGTTAGCAGACGCTGAGTACTGGTACAGGGAGTCTCTCCGGGCCAAACCGGACCATATACCGGCGCACCTTACCTATGGGAAGCTTCTGTCTATGACGGTAAGAGCCATCACCAGGACATGTACTTCAAAATCAAATAAAATTGCTGAGTTTGCAACAATTTTTCTTAGAAATCCAAATGGTAAAGCTTCCAGTGAAAGACTCTGTGTCTTTCATTGTGAGACTCTTTCCTGCTCTTGTCTCCTCTCATTTCCAGCTTAATTTTACAGAACCACACGTCTCACGCTTCATCCTGGTGACCCCTTTCATAAAGAAAAGAAATAGTGCTCTTTTTTAGTTACCCCAAAACTCAGGACAAGCACGCTGAGCTTTTCTGAATGGGTGTTTGTTCCGAACTGGGCAGCGATATCCAGTGTGCAATATGAGCACATCAGATTTCATAAATCATCATCATAAATCATCATCAAGTTGTCAGGTTTGGTTAAAAATAAAAGTGATGTACCTTAAAGTTGAAAGAATGCCAGTACATGTCATTGCTCATTTATAGCAGTCCAGACTTTATTTCTTTTTTTTTTTAAGCCAAACATTTGTTTTAACTTTCTTTATAAGGTTACGAGAGGGAAACAGTAGTGCTCTTTATCTGTCACGACAGAGCTTCAGTGTTTTAGTGATATTGGCCTTACTTGTTGTTGCTGGATGATTTTTAGTCTCGAAGTTCCACAACCCCCTTGGCAATTAATGTTTTTTCGATCTCCGGTGCATCCAGTGTATGACGGTGTGCGCACCGACACACTTTCTCAGCGATGCTCTATGGGCAATAAAGAAACAAGAGCAGTCCATTAGAGAGCACTTTCTGCACCAGACCGAGTTCGAACCCGGTGGAGTGAGAGGAAACTTGTCTTAGCTTCAAAGCAATCTATTGATTTTGAGGCAAGGGCTGTAGCTTGAACCGACCTCATTTATTTGCTGATAGCTGGATATGGGGAAAGTGAGCGATGGGGGGGGGGGGGATGGGGGGTTGGGGGGCACCCAGTCCTCGAACGACCAGACACTGTTGAGTAACCTTGAATTAGACTGAAAATGAAACTTTGGATACTGAACAAATGTGTTTGAGGCGTCTGTTCAAGCGTGTATTAGTCAGGCTTCAGCATTGTGGTTTCTTCGCATGATATTTTTTGTTTTAGTAGATCCACTTTTATCTTTGATTTAGTCTGCATAATGAAACAGATGTGTCTTTTAAATGACGACTCATATGTCAAAAAACGGAAACACTGTTACTGAATGCAGTCCTATTTTTATATAATGGTGGAAATGAATGCTGTGAAGTACAATGGGAATTGGATGTCAGACTGACCTTTAGATTTAATATAATTTTGTTTTATTTTGGCAGGCTTGTAGATTCATACTCAAAAAAGACTTGAGACTGTAATTGGTGCCAAAGGAGCTTCAATAAAGTATGGAGCAAAGGCTGTGAATTCTTATGTACATGTGAATTTTTTTTTTCTTTTTCTTTTTTTCTTTTTTTAAAACACACTTTTTTCACATTGTCATTATGGGGTATTGTTTGTAGAATTTTGAGGAAAATAATTAATTGAATCGATTTTGGATTAAGGCTATAACAACAAAATGTGGAAAAAAGTGAAACGCTGTAAATACAAACTTGCGTACCGAGAGTTTGTCCTGTCAGTGTATCATGTCTAAGGTTCATCTGCAGGCAGGGGGTGATGGTATACAGGCAGTCCGTGAAGGGGCGACACATGGTGATTGGATGAAAATCAATGCTTTTCCCTGCTGAGCCGACCCTTGTGACCTTTCCTTAGTGACCCGAAGCCCAGGGTGTCAGGGGGCTCCTCAAGCGCGTTATCGAATTCTGTCATTTCCGCAGCTAATCACACTCAGACTCTTTTCATAAACACCCCAGAACAGCGGCCCGTCTGTTGTCTCTCTGATGTCACGCTCAGATTAGGGGGTCAGCGGAAACAGGGTGGAGTGTGTGTGAGTGTGTGTGTGCGCAAGAAGGTGGTTGTGGGCAGGATATTGGTTAAGAGAAGATAACCTGAATATGAGCACATAATGTAAAAAAAAAGCATTGCAATTAGTAACATGAGACCTTATTTATTTATTTTTTTATGTAGCAGCTTTTTCATAAAAAAAGGTGTAAAATTCTCACAAATTGGAATTACAGCCTTAATATATGTTCCTTTGATTAAATATACACTAAACTGATTAATACATCTTATACATCTTATTCATCTTAGTCATATTGTGTAAAAAGTCACTTATGTCTAACAATACACAATGTGACTTAGTGATAATCGAACACACAGCTGGTGTTAGGGTTTAACTCCTGTATGTGTATATAGTCTAAGTACAAATACGTCACTTTTACACCATTCCATCTGCTCTGCAGCTGAACCCTTCCTCTGTTTATCAACCCAAGTGTGAAAGTGTGTTATGATAATTTATCTGATACCATAACCAGCATGTCTCTCACACGTAAAGATGTGTTAAGGGTCGACATATTTCAAATAAAATATTTCATCACATTTACACTTCTGTTTATAGCACACCCTCAGCTCTCTGCTTAAAGAACTAGTAAACTTAAGTGAAGCCTGGACTCATCGTAATTCGTAGTTCAATTGTCAGTGAATTTAAAGCTGTACTTTTTTTTGAATCCTTTTCTTGTGTGTGTGTGTGTGTGTGTCTTTGATTTAGGGTCAGAAAGCCGAAGCAGAGAAGTACTTTGTGAAGGCCATTCAACTTGATCCCACTAAAGGAAATTGCTACATGCATTACGGTAAGCGCTTTCATCTTATTTAATTTTTTTTTTTTTTTTTTAAGGTTAAATGTATTCTGTACTCATATATATCTTTTTTTTTTTTTTAAGTATGTACGTATTAACATGGCACTTACATTTGTTTTTTTTCAGAAGAATTTCCAATTAAATTGCTTTTAGAAGCTTTAAAAAGCTAGAAAAAAAACCTTGAACATTTTTGTGAAAATGTATGAGAATTAAAGGACAGCAAACTTATCACATTACCCTGTCATTTCTTTTCTTACACAAAGCAACTTAAGGTTTTTTCCCCTTTTTATAAAACCATTATTTGCTAACATTTTTTTTACATTAATTAAAAAACAGTCACACTTTTTCTTTCTTTATAGTTATATATATTTATATATTATAAAAAAAAAATCACATACATTTTAAATGCTGTAAACTATCATCCATCATAAATCTCTCTTAAAAGAATTAGAAACATAACTTGCCATGAGAAGACTTTTTACATCAACAACCATGCAGTTACACTAAGAAAGTGTTAGCATTAGAGCCTCTTTCCAAGATGGCTAAATCTCAGAAACGTATCATTGTAAAAAATCTTACAAACAACACTTAGACACAACACAACATTGTAAACACTGCAGCTATAAATGCTGACAGAGCTTTTTTTGACCAATCAGAATCAGGCATTTCATAATACTATGGTACAAATGTGATTATAGTGATGCCACGTGAGGCCAACTAGTTCATGCAGTAGCTTATGTTTGTTTATCTCAATCTGATCAATAAAATGCTTGACAATTTAGCATTTTTGAAAACTGTGGTAGCATCTAATCTAGGCTAAATCTGTGCTCTCTTTTTGCTCCATTCGATGAAAGGCTTGTTGATGTGAGTCCATGTTTGAATACTGTGAATAGAGTTGTCGTTCCGCCAAAAGCTAAACTAATGAGCTGTTTTATCTCTATGGGGAATTGACATGTGTTAATGTGTGTACATGATTCAAATTAATGATGTCCAATAGCTATCAGAAATGATGGGGGAGTCCTCTGTGACTGGATAAAAATGCAGGAATACAATTGATATCAATTGCTTTTATGGAAAAAACTTTTTTAGGCAAAAAAGAACATGGAAGAATGTATTGAAATCAGTCAGAATATTACCGGAGGTTATCACTGGTTGGCTCTTGGCATGTTTTTCTTGCCAGCACATGTGCATCGTTTTCCACAGATTCCTTTCAAATCACACTTTTCGCATAGCCAACTGGGCTCCAGACAGAGAATTTTCTCTGTATACTGTAGCTGAGACCTCTATCAAAGTAGTGTTGACTAGCCCTACTGACTGGTCTTGCTGCCAGTGGATTTACATAGTGCTGTTTTGTATGTCTGATCAGGGATCACACAAAGCTGTTTGGCCAGTAAATGAAGGCTCACACGTTCCTTCGCATTGTTCTCCAAACTGCTTCCAGCACATTAGAGAATATGACTCCTAATGTTTCTTACTTCGGTGATGCTGAGTATGGATTTCTAGAATGGATTTTATATCAGCCTGAACAATTTCCTTATGGGGATTTGACTGGAAGGCATTTCCTCCAGCATCGCGAAAGCTGACAAGATTGAAGGCAAGCCATATTTGTCCACTTAGCCCACAGATGTAGCCCAAATCAGTGATGGTGGTGGAGCACCGACATTCGCTGGAGAGCACTTGTAGTGGTTCAGGTTTCCTCCACAACTATTTGGGAAAGTATGCATGGTTTGGCAAGCCATAGTGGGAGTCTGATGCTCTGGAGATTCTAGAACGAACCTGGTACCCAGCTGCCTTAAATTGTCAGGACCCACATCTCTTTAGATGTAAAGAGTTTACGACATAGTCCTACCTTTGTTCGTCCATTTGTAAAGTCTGAATCAGAGCGTAAGTGATACTTTGGTTGAAGGGAAAACCGCTGGCAGTGGGATGTGTACGGCTGAAAACCTTCTCTTTCATTCATCGGACTGAAATGCGAAGACTGGAAATGTTAAATAAAGCTTTGCTACTTTACTAGCACTTTCTACTTTAATAAAAATAGATTAAATTAATAATTAGTTAAAAAAATTTTGTGTATGACATCCAGTGTTTTTGTTGTTTTATTATCCATATAATAGAATGCATTGCTAGTTTAATTAGAGAATAGAAAACCGTTTCGGTCTTTACTTAAGTGCGAGTCAGGAGTGTAACTGCACATTTGCTGAGGGGTATACAAGATCATGTTTGGTGCCCCTCTCCCCCTCCCGAAAAAGAGGGATGAATACAGGAAGAGATATACTACATGCAATGGTGTCCTGTGCACTGCATATACTGTATACCCAATGTTTTGAGCCTCTGGTGCGAGTGTGCCCAACTGAACCCCACAGAGAGAAAATACAACAGGTTCAGAGTCAGTAAACTAAATGTATTTATCAACATGTAAAAGCACATATATATTCATGCATGCCCATTAAAATTTAAGTCAGATTTACTATTCTTTGTTAATCTCTGTAACTGGGAGGGGCTGAAACAGACCCTTTTCTCCAAACCAAAAGACATTTGATAATTCGCTCTTTGAAATGTAACACAATGCGGCTTTAATTTACTCAAATTTTCTGCCTCAGGTCAGTTTTTGCTGGAGGAGTCCCGGCTCCTGGAAGCTGCAGAGATGGCGCAGAAGGCTGCTCAGCTTGACAGTGAGGAGTTTGACGTGGTTTTCAGTGCAGCACATATGCTCAGGTAAGACTGCAAGCTGAGATTTGTTTCGGGCTTTTCTATGAATTGATGCGATTCTCGGAAAAACTTCCTGAGTAAATTCGGTGAATGGTAAATCAAATAATTCTCACGCACCAGAGACATTCATTATTAACCCTGCTGCTGTGAGAGGGAATCTCATTACCACCAGAGCAAATGCACTGTAAGCAAACAAAAGGATTGTAGTATTTAGAGACACACAACTAATAAAGATGGTCATAATTTGGAAGCTTACAAGGTGAATTTGTTCAAAAAAAATCTTTGGGATTGGATCATTCTGTTAATTTTTCAATATATAATGAAGATACTCACAGAGACTAGACCAGGGGTGTCCAGTCTTTTCCACAAAGGGCCAGTGGGGGTGCAGGTTTTTATTCCAATGAAACAACAGCAACACCAGATAGTCCATTGAAATTAAGATCTAAACAGATGGTATCATGGTTAAAATGAAAACTTGCATCCACACCAGCTCTTTGCGGAAAAGATTGGACACCCCTGGACAGGACAATAAAATAAGAGAGCAGGAAAAGAAAATCTGTGTTGTCTAATCTAGAAAAGTGTCTCCACACTCTGTTTTTGTGGGGGTTTATTTAATGAGCAGCATAAAAATTTCCAGCTGAATGCATGATCAAAAACGATTATTCCACATACATAAGCTCACAGGAGCCCATGACAGGGGTGCGTCACAGTGATAGACAGAAAACAGAGTAATAACATCCCTCCCACCAAGAGAGCACAGCCAGTTTGGCTCTTTTGATTCAAGGCTCAGGATTCAAACTTGCAAGTGTCCGTACATTTTAAAGCTTCAATTCCTGCCTAAAGGCTTCCAAGACAAGCAAAACCATTTCATGTTTTGTATTTCTCATGTGGTAACAGGATTTTTGTTGCACTTAATAGCAAGTATTGCAGTGTTTTAAAATACTAAAGGGCTGAAGTTGTTGTCAAGTCTTCAGGCAACGCTGTACATGGGTTTGGCTGTTAATCGCAGTCTTGAGCTTTGCCTCCTGCTGTCCTACTGCCATGTGGCCATGCTCATTCAGAGCATATATTCTTTAAGATGTTTGTTTTGGAAGAACACATGGAAGGATCTCAGCTTGGGGGGGTGAAAGGCAAGAGGGTGGAGAGATATTGAAGGAGGCTTCAAATGTTTAGCTCTTTCTTAATGCTCTCTGGGACTCTTTCTCCTCAGTCATCTTCAAACAAACACTGGATATTCGAAACCCTGGCCATGTTTGAATTCTGGCATGCTAAGCCAAATACACTGGACTCCTGGATCACAAAGAGAATATATTCAGACTTCTAAAAACTTGTTTTTAAGTCTATTGAATTAGCATGCCTGATTTTTATTTGGATCAACATTCTGCCATGCATGAAGAGCTGGGTCAACAGTTTTTTTTTACGGCCAATCCAGTGCATCACAGTGCTCCAGTCATGTGACACATCGGCACACCCATTCTTGTTGTTTGTTTTAACCAAAAGTGCCATCTCGTAAACAGAATCTAGGATTTTGTGGCAAGAAAATGACCAAACAAAAGTACTGTACGAGTTCATGGAGGTTTATTATATTCAAGGAAATCCACTTACACTTCAATTTTCTGCTGCTCTGCCTTTAATAGTATTTTTTTCTCATTTTGTAGCAGTGGTCTTTAAAGCAAGCCCACTCCCATCTGACAGACATTTACTCATTTTAATACCACTTTGATGGGAGACCACGTTCCCACTGGTGGCACAATGGTATGGCAAGAGACCAAGGCCATATTTTACTGTGACTGTGAAAAGGGAGAAGAACGAAGGCATACACTCATCATGTAGTGCAGTGATGATAAAGCATGAAATAGAAATCTTGTGGATTACACATGGACATGGTTAAATACTAAACCCACATTAAACATCCCAGTATATTTGAAGTTTTATTATTTGTCTGACTTTTATAATTGCTTTGGTTTCAATTTTACTATTCTCTTATATGAATGGATCAGACCAATTCAATTTGATTTCTATTTTGTGGATAGCTGTGGTGGGTAAAGGATTGTAGTAGTTAGAGACACACAACTATAGCGATGGTCATAATTTAGACGTTTACAGGCCGAATCTCGAAAAAATAATATTTTGGATTAGATCATTCTGTTAATTCTTCCGAATATAAATGTGTCAATACTCACAGAGACTAGACCACGGGTGTCCAATCTTTTCTTGGGGGTGCAGGTTTTTATTCCAATGAAACAAAAGCCACACCTGATAGTCCATTTAAAAAATGAAGATCTAAACAGATGGTATCTGGTGTGGCTTGGTTGAAAGATTGGACACCCCTGGACAATGACAATGAAATAAGAGAGAAGAAAAAGAAAATCTGTGTTGTCTAATCTAGAAAAGTGTCTCCACACTGTGTTTTTGTAGGGGTTTTTTTATGCGCAGCATAAAAATTGGCAGCTGAATGCATTATGAAAGAGAGTAGCCCATCCAAAAATTATTCAAATAGATTTATTCCACATTCTGTTTCATAGCAATTGCTTACAAATGACAGTTTCCTTATAAATGTCTAAAATTATCACACAAAACATGATGACCTTTTTTTTATTATTCTTTGTGTCCCTAGTTTACCCCCTGGCCTTTATTTTTCTTTGAGTTTTTAGAAATGTTGCTAAAGTTCAAGTCTGAGGACACTCCAGCCTATTTTAACCACAGATGATTCTTCAAAAAATAAACAGCTACAATATTGTGGCCCATATTTGCAGTCTTTCACCAAACACAGACAGAATGATGGATAACTTGGTCCAAACTTGTGTATAGAGGTGATGTGTGACATCCGTGCCAATAAAGTTTTGCATTTCAGCTATTTTTTTTTTTTCTTCAATTTTACATTTGAAACCTTAGAGCAAATATAGAGTATGTTTTTCCCAACACACCAGTTCCACACAAGGCATCTGTGCTTTTATCTTAAACAGGTCGTACAAGGCAGAGTGGTGTTTGGCTTTGCGTTTTGAAGACAAAGGTTTAAAAGGGCTTGGAACCCTGATTGCAAGTTTTGGCCAAGCTGCCTTTTTCCCATTTAAACAAATCAGTCAACCTTCTCTTTCATTATTAGAATGAGCAAGACCGGCTGTCCTACTGTAGTCTCGAAACGACAATAAGATGCTTGCTACCAGATAGTACAAGCAGCTGTATGCTGTAAAACTGTTGTGGAAAATTAATAAATACAAAAAAAAAGGTTTCTGGGGAAAACGGGGGCTTCTAGAAAGATCCAAAGGTAGTTTTTATAAGTGATGAGCATATGGAAAAGACTCTTGCCTTGTGCTTTTACTGTCGCTTCTGTAGTCTTCTGGGATGGATTGAGATGTATTTGTTTTTCTATAATGGTTGTACTCTACTCTTTCTTACTTTGTCAGTGCAAATTTGCATTTCCATTTCTTTATCAAACCAGTGTGGAACATTCACTTCATCATGAAGACAATAGAATATGGGAGACGTCCTGTACTATGAGGTGCTCTAGAAGCCAGTGCCAAGATTTGCTCAATCTGCCCCATGTTGATTCGGTGTTTTTGCTCTTACAGACAAGCAAGCCTCAATGACGCAGCCGAGAAGTACTACAAACAAGCAGCAAGCCTGAGACCTGATGTGAGTAGCAAACTTTGGGACTTTACTGTTCCTTGCAGTGCAGTTGTTTATGTGGCTGCTTTTAGATTGATATATCCTGACTGGATATGTGCAAAAATGAATGAGCTCATGTTACTGTCATATCTTTAGCAATTTAAATATGTAAAACATTTAAGAATAATATTTTGCAATAACACTATGAGTTAAAGATAAATAGTACAGGATCGCTGTTTCCAAATAACTGCTTTAATCGCTGCCTGTATGCACATGCATTAGTTATGAATTAAGTAAGGAATAAAATATGACCAGGTGTTTTATAATACAAATGTACAGAGTACGACATGCAGTGAAATGCTTTGTAGGACTGTCCAACAATGAGTTTTTTCTATAACTAGGAAAAGAAATTAAAAGAACAAATCACTATACCTTTAGTTTATGTTATTATTAATGATATTGTGGCTATAAACAGACTTTCCCTCTCATTAAGTGCTTCTTTTGTAATAAGTACACAGCTTGTCATGTCACTGCGAAAATGTACTGACTTTTACAAAATGATGACACTGGAGACTACTTTAATAAATGTAACCGGTATGATAGGGCACTACTTTTTTTTGCTAGTTTGCTCTTTTGTGTTTGTTTGTTTGTTTTTTCTGTTCTTTAGCTGTTTCTGTAAAAACAATAGTGTCAATATTGTGCACTAATACAGTATAAATTTAAGGTACATGTTAGCACTGCTGATAACCATTCTGACCGATGAAATTCAAGAACAGCATTGTGGTGTAATGCCCTACTATATATGTGAGGTTTGCAGCAGTAGAGCATTTTTCTCCCAGCTTTTACACGCTATGTAAACAGTTTTTGTTTGAGATGAAACATTCGATCGAAAACACTACGAACTCACAGCCCTCGGTTACCTGCTAATCTCTGCTCCAGCTGATTTTGTGTCTTCAACAGCTGGTTCTGTTGAGGTCATCTGATCCTCCCCACATCTGGAGCTGTTGTCTTCTCTGCATGCTTTAGCAGGGAGAATGGCAGACTGGAGCTGGGTGGACAGAGGGGATGAGGTGGGGGAGGGGAGGGGAGGGGGCGCGTGGGTGAATGCGCAGGGTTGTTTGAACCTTTGATGGAGCGGTGCCAAAAGCACATCCATCAGGTTTTTCATTCTGAAGTACCAGCATGTTGCTGTGAGCGTGGCCATCGCTCTTTTCTGACAGTATCTCCTCTTCAGAGGTATAGGCCTTAATTGAAAGTTACTTCATTGTGTTAGTCACCCCTTCCCCCACAAAGATCCGTATCTATGTGAAGGTCCATACCCATGTTAAGGCTGTTTTAAGGACTGCTTTAGATAACGGCACATTAGTTAATACAAACAGTATCTCCAAAGATACACCACCACTGTAAATATTCAATTTAAATCCGATGAGACATTTTGCTCCCTTTCATAGGTAGATACATGAAGCCTGATTGCAAATAAAATGGTCGACAAAGTGTAAAAATACATTTGCTCTGTGAATACCCTTTAACATGTGTTGACTGTCTGATCTGTTGCCTGTGAATAGTTAATGCCAAAGCTGTACTTGTAGTTGGTCCTATTTTGTGGTTTGACCTCATATTGTAAGGTCACATACCTGTGTAATTTATTACTTAATGCACAACCAAAATGACCACCTTCTTTTATATTGCAAGTCTGAGGCCTGGCAAGTTGCCGAAAATTGTCTGCTAAACTAACCTCTGAGGTAAAAGTCTCCCGAGTTTTGCAGAAATATACTGCCGTCTTTCCTCAGAGACACCAAGTGAAGCATGAAATGGTTCCAGAAATGAGTATAAGATTAAACCACAATCACTCACTCGCAATTAAATGCTTTAGCATATTGGACCCAGCATGAGCTGGGAACTTTGCTCATGCCAGGCTTGCCTTTATTTTGGCTTCAGCCCCTGTAGAAAATGTGTTTTATTATGAACGTATGGGGACCTGAAAAACCTTCGGCAGTACACAGAGATTATGTCAAGACACATTTGATCTATTTACCTACTTCCATCCTTCTCTCCTGGAAGAATCTCGGCATTCGACATATTGTTCCCATTGAAATCTGAAGAAACATAATTCATCTGACCTTGACACGAAACGATGAGCATCCAGAAGGATGATAGAATGTGAAATAAGAGTCTCAAGCTGAATGTTTTGCACTTTAAGACATCAGATTACCTGAAACTAGTAAATGCATTAAGAAGTCAATTGTGTGTTCACATTTATGCCTCATTATAAAGTTTGCCCTTATATGTCCTTTCTAAACAAGTAGAACCCGTTAATTGTGGATTTTGTCTAATATCTCTTTTTTTCTTGTTATTTTCACTCAGTACCCTGCAGCCTTGATGAACCTTGGTGCTATCCTTCATCTGAATGGCAAACTTCAGGAAGCTGAAGCCAATTACCTGCGAGCCCTGCAGCTCAAACCTGACGATACCATTACACAGTCCAACCTGCGCAAGCTGTGGAACATCATGGAGAAACAAGGCCTGAGGACAATGGCCCCTTGACTCAAAAACATTAAGTGGAGCTCAGTTTGAAAGATACCCTCTCATGCGAAGCAATCCATAGATCTTGCACAGTTCGGCAAGAGTTGTCTGTAGAGAGACTATGGTGTTTCCCTCGTAGGTTTGGTCTGTTGGAGAACTTGCTTGAGGACTTTTACCCATGCAAGAACTTCTCTGGGGAGTGCAGGACTCGGCGTTCTCAACACGAGCACTTAGGTTGAAGCGGGCTGTTAGTACTTGAAGTTTCTCGATTCTTTGCTATTACTTAGATAAATGATGCCTAACTCAATATGTAGGGCTGCGTTTGGCATTTGCAAAATTAGGAACGAATGATTTTTTTTTTTATATATCATTGGTCTTAATTTCTTTGGGTTCCTTGAGTTTTATGATTAGATGATCTAATCTTTAAGGATACTGATTGCAGGAATTATTTAGAAAACAGAAATTCTGGCCACCTCTAATGGTGCACCATTTATTTTCATTTTTTTGTAAACCAGTGTTGAATCATTGGTAATTCCTGTCCCCTAGCTAATTCTCTCAACTACAATTATAAAGCAGTGAATGCAATGGCTCACACATGCTTCCTCCAAGACATTTTCACATTGCTGCTCTTGCGTCGTCACATGGCAGCTGAACATTGCATGAAGGAAAGTGTTAACTGGTCTCATTTGTACAGACAGTTGACTAGTGATTCATCAAACAAACAAAAGCAGGCAAATAATAGCTATTCCTCTATTGCAGAAAAGAGGTATGATTATTCTTTAATGGATTCCTGGTCACTTGTGCATGTCAGGATCCAAATTCATCTCCTAACCCAACCGTGAACAATTTACAGTTTAGCTATTCATAAGCCTTTATTAAATTATACATTTTTTTAACAAATTATTTAATTCTTTGTCATATTGAGAACAGTTTTGATGTGCAAACATTTATCAAATGATTAAGGGGTAATGACAACATGATAAATTGCCATATTGAACACAATTTGAAAAGTTCATATCCTGGAATAAGTCTCTCTTTTTTGGGGGAATTTGAGGAATATCATGGATGGTGGTGATCATCTTTAAATATTAATTTGAAGTGTTTAAAAAAAAACAATAATATAGCACCCTTAAAGTTAATAAGCTACTTGTAGCTTGAAGGATTTTTCTTTTCTTTTTTTTTTTAAGAAACAAGCAAAATGTACTGTAGCACAGAAGGCTTCTTTGCTTTTTGTTAATTAAAAAAATATTTCTGTAATTGACACAGAGCTAAACGACTTTTGGTTCACTCGACTCTGTGTCTTTAGCTAACAGGGTTGTATCAGTTGTAAACTTTGTACAGAACTGTATAGATGAATGGTGCAGTAATTTGAGTGTAGTCTGAACAGGAGATACACACAAAATGCTACACGTTGGCCTTATAGAAATTTGTTCAAATCTTATTTTTTACTATTTCAACCCAAAGCTTTATCTACTATGTGTGTGCTGAAGCTTACAGTCTGCCTTTTGCTGCCATATGAGTAACACAACCTGGAAGTCCGATTCCTCTGTAATTTAAAGGCATTTATTTGGATTGTGTTGTATTGTTTATTTATTTGGGACAATTTCCAGCCTGTCATTTTTTTTTTTATTTAACCCATCTAGAAACATGAACATACACTGGGCCTCATTTCTCAGTTTTTTTGGTACAGGCCACAACAAACAATTTATTTTTTTATTTTTGAATCATTTCCTTTGGGAATCAGTGTATATTATTTAATGCCAATCAATAAATTACAATAAAGTGTGTTAACTGTATAGCTGATTCATATCTACCGAGCCTATAGAAGGTAACATTCGTGGTGAATAAGGGCCAAGCATGGTGTACACTAAATATTCCAGTAATGCAGCTCAGCCATCGCACTGCATTGGCTGCAATATTCTTTTCCTTTTAATTTATAGGGTACAAATTGTTTTTGTTATTTTACTATATCAAAAACACTATATGGTGAAAGTATTGGGGCACCTGATCTTTTCAGCTATACAGTATGTTGTTCTTCCCCAAAATGTTAGCTCACACTATTGTATAGGATGTCTTTGTTTGCAGTAACATTATATTTTCCCTGAAGAGTGGTGGTTATTATAACAGCAAATGTGGCGTTCATAAAGCACATATGAATCTTATGGTCAGATGTTCATCAACGTTTGTCTATATACTGTATAATGGATTATTTGGCTTCCGTTTGTTTTTCGTAAGATATTTGAAATTGTGTTTTACACCTGATAAGATAGAAACAATTGTTTTTTTGCTAAACTGCCAAATTTCTTGTCTAAATCACCATAACAGTTTACAAATCAATTTATTTGTACCCAGTGTGATAAATGAGGCCCAATGTGAAATACTGGAATAATGTCTTGAATTTCAATGTAAATGTTTCAAGGTTGCAGTTTAAAGCAGATTAGGTGTGAGACTCTGAGCATCACCCACAGCCCATGAGTTACCAAGCTGGCACCAGGCTTCATGGTCCTCTAGCAGGATGATTACACAAATATCCCCTGATTTAAAGACATTTCTTTGACCTCTGCTAAGCCAGAATAAAACCTTTAGCTAAAAGCTCTGCCAGTTGAAAAAGGATTTGTTGATATAACCGTGCTAAACAGGAAGCTCTTGAGCTACTACTCAAGCATGTCCTTCTGAATGCCTTTCATTTCATTTCACAGCAAAACTGTAGCCGAAGAATGGAATTGTGTCACGTGCAAAGCTTTGAGAGTCTCCTAACCAAATATAAACCACATTGCACTCATCTAACAATGCACAGCCATAGGTTTATAAGGAATCGTTTCTGTCACCTTGGTGGTGGGTTTTTTCTTTTTGTTTGGTTTAGTTTTTTGGTGTGTGTCTGTTTTTTTGTATTACTTATACTGAATTTTAGTGTATAAAGTAACTTAATATATGCCATTGTATAATAACTCCTGAGATTTTTTTTTTTTTTGGGGGGTCACTAAATCCTAACATCCACTTCTATCATTTTATTTTTGTCTTTAATTCAGGTGTTAATATTTGTACATATCGTGTGCGAATATATAACTTGTAATTAACGTTCATGTACTGCAGTCAGCACTACCACTAGCTGTCATGTTTCTCTTGTTTGGTTTAAATCATGAAGAATATTCAACTCTTTTTTCCCACTATATTTGAAAGGCATTTTATGGGATGTTTAGCAGAGTTTAATTCTTAATTTATTTCCATTGTGGTGTCTTGTAAAAAATAATAATAATAATAAAAAACAAAGCAGCTGGCACTGTGTTGTATAACCATGTAACATGTTCATTCATCTATTCCCTCCTTCGGAGACACTTTGGAAAGCAAACTGTTGATTATGGTGAAAATAGCCAAGCTGTTAACTGGCCTACTATGAAATCTTCTTGTTTATTCAGATGGGCATTTATCGTAAATCTGGATAAGGATATTTTACAATCAAGCTTCCTGAATTATAATAAATGTAAAATTCAAGCATTGTGCCACTATCATTGTTCCTTTGCTTCTCTTTTTAGCTGATTTGACCATGTCTAATTTTTCTCCTTGGATCTTGGGGCATGATAAATTTAAATGGCAAAAAATAATAATGCTGTGCAGATCAGACCCTGCAGTGCTTAACTATACTGCAAACACTGCATATTTCCCTTTGTCAATTTCTCCTCGCTTTTCTCACCTGTACAAAATTGAAAACCATTATATACGAGTCTTGCGTTTGTTTGTCTTTCCTCAGGGATTTCAGTCAGTGGGGTCAGTGCAGAAGAGTGCTTATGGAGCACTGAGAGTTTACTAAATTTCAGATGGTTTTTTTTTTTTTTTCCTTTTTAAACTTTGTATTTCTATAAATTATCAATTTGTAGCTTTCCTTGCTTCCTTTTTTTGTAATATATAAAATAAAGTATGTGCCAGATATGACTTTTGTTCATGTCACAAGCTGGATTCTTGTTTTGTTTTTGTTTTTGTTTTTTGTCTTTTTATCTATATATTGTTTCTCCACAAGTTTCTAAGGCAAGGATACTCAATAGTAGTCAATTTGTGAAGATCCACTTACATAAAATTGCTTTCTTATAAATTTGGTTCAGGAAAAGGAAAAAGGATGAGGAAAATGATGAGACATCTGTTTCAATTTTGATGCTAGGAGTTTATTAACATAACTCTTTGCCTAATTCTTTTGTGTTGACTTTTTTAAGATACCAAGATACGCCATTAAACCAGAGACGGTGAAATGAAATGAAATTGAATTAAATTTAAAAAAGTGAGGGCATAATTTCTGAAAGAATATCCATGACCTTGTAGCTACTTGAACAATCCACAAAAAAGAATCAGTCACTGAGTTGCAGACATTCGTTGTTATGCTTTATTTATTTTTTTTATCAGTTCTGCTAGAGTATTTTTTTTAGGTACTTTGATATGTCTATTTAAATAATTGACTCAGTTTCTATGATGGCAATTTGCATATACACCAGAATGTTATGAAGAGTGATCAGATGAATTGCAGTGAATTACAAAGTCTCACTTTACCATGAAAATGAACCTAATCCTCACAACGTTTTCACTGCATTTGAGCCCTGCCACAAAAGGACCAGCTAACATCATGTCAGTGATTCTCTCGTCAACACAGGTGAGAGTGTTGACGAGAAAAAGATTGGAGATCACTCTGTCATGCCGATTGAGTTAGAAAAAACAGCCTGGAAGCTTTAAAAATTAGGGTGGTGGTTGAAATCATTGTTCTTCCTTTGTTAACCGTTGTTCCCTACAGAGAAACACGTGTAGTCATCATTGCTTGCACAAAATGGGATTCACAGACAAGGATATTGTTGCTGGTAAGATTGTACCTAGATCAATCATTTATCGGATTATCAAGAACTTCAAGGAAAGAGGGTATAATTGTTGTAAAGGCTTCAGGGGACCCAAAGAAAGTCTAGCAAGTGCCAGGACTGTCTCCTAAAGTTGATTCAGCTGTAGGATTTAGTGCAGAGCATGGCAGCAGGCATGTGTGAGTGCATCTGCACACACAGTAAGGTGAAGACTTTTGGAGGTTGCCTGGTGAAAAAAAGGTTAGCAATGAAGCCACTTCTCTTTAAGAAAAACATTAGGGACATACTGATATTCTGCAAAAGGAACAAGGATTGGACTGCTGAGGACTGAGGTAAAGTCATTTTCTCTAATGAATGCCCTGCCCATTGTTTGGGGTATCCAGTGAGAAAAAGCTTTTCCACTGAAGAAAAGTTGAGTGCTACCATCAGTTTTGTGTCATGCCAACGATAAAGCATCCTGAGACCATTCATATGTGAGGGTTGCTTCTTAGCCAAGGACGTTGGCTTATTCACAATTGTGCTTAAGAACACAGCCATGAATAAAGAATGGTACAAAACATCCTTCGAGAGCAACTTCTCCAAACCACCCACATTTTGGTGACAAAACAATGCCTTTTCCAGCATGATGGAGCAGCTTGCAATAAGGCAAATTGGTAAGTAAGTGGCTCAGGGAACAAAACATTGAAATTTTGGGTCAATAGCCAGAAAACTCCCCAGTCCTTAATTCTATTGAGAACTCGTCGTCAATCCTTAAGAGGCAGGTGGACATACAAAAACCCACAAATTCTGACAAACTTCACACATTAATTATTCAAGAATGGGCTGCCATAAATCAGGTTGTGGCGCCAAATTTGACTGACAGCACACCAGCGTGAATTGCAAAGGTTTTTAAAAATAAGGGTCAGCACTGCAAATAATGACTCTTTGCATGAACTTAATGTAATTGTCAATAAAAGAGTTTTGACACTTAGGAAATGCTTGTGATTATACTTCAGTGTAACATAGTAACTTTGTGAAAATGTACATTTGTGTCTTTCTCAAAACCTTTAGCCACGGCGTTGATGAGAGTCCTCAAGGTATTGAGCCGTGCTCTATGTTTCATTTGTGCTGCCCGAAATCCAGCAGCAGAAATAGTAAAAAAAAAAAAATGTCATGCATAGAGTTGGGGATATGCCTTTTCCGTCCACTTTAATAAGAACACCTGTTTATTTACCTACCGATTAGTTGTCTTATCGGGTGGCAGCAGGACACCGCATAACATCAGATAAAACGTCGGAAATTGTGGAAAAATAGGATCTTGGTAACTGTGGTATGATTGTTGGTGCCAAATGGGCTGCTTTGAGTATTTTTTTTAACTGCTGATCTGGGATTTTCTAGATTTTGATCCGTGACAGTTGTGGACGGAAATGGCTTGCTGGTAAGAGAGGTCAGAAGGTAATGGCAAGATTGGTTTGAGCTGCCAGGCAGGATATACTGTAGTAGCTTATATAATCAGGTTGTACAACTGCAGAATAACACATCCACACCTGCCAGCCAAGAACAGGAATCTGTGGCACATGGACACAGACTCACTAAAACTGGACCAAACATTTTCAGTCTTCAAGCGTAAAAAGTTTGTATGAGTCTGCGTCACATTTTTAGCTGTTAAGAGTGGAACATGATGCGATTTTCTTCTGACCATGCACCTCAAGGTTTGCTTGCTATGGTTGTATTTGAATTACTATAGAATTCCTGTAAGCCCACCAGTCTGGTCATTCTCCTCTCCTGATTTCTCTTATCTACAAGACATTTCGGACTGCAGCACCTTTGCACTCTGAATGTGTTTTTTGCTCACTTTTGTATATAAATTCTTTAGTTCTTCAGTCTTTTTGAGTGAAAATCACAGAGCGTCAGCCGTTTCAGACATACTCAAACTAGCTCATCTAACACCAGCATCCGTTGCATAGTTAAAGTCACCAAAGTCACATTTTGTTCACTCATTCAGATGTTTGAAATGAGCATTAACTGAAGTATGTGTCCTGTATCTGCAAATTCTTTTGGATTGTTCTGCTGTCACATGATTGGCTGATCGAATAATAGCATAAATAAGCAAGTGCACAAGTGTTCGAATTAACATGGACAGCTGACAGCACAATTTGACTTGAATATATATTTTGTAGCTATCAATAACTTTGCCTGCAAGGTTTCTATGGAAACTGGATTGGCACAAGACTCATATGCAGTATGTTTGCTTTAAGAATTCACAAGGACTTCACAAAATGTGAAAAAAGTGATTCCTTTGTTCTACTTTCCTCCCCTCAGGACTTTAACTTTCCACACATTAACAGTAGCAGGCTTCATTACAAGTAAAATTCTTTTTGCAAATGAAATTGCCATAAAAACAAAGTGCTGCCATTGGGAAAATAGGCTACATCATGTAAATATTCCCAGATGTACGAGTGACATTTAACATATAAATCTGGACATGTGGCTCATCCTTATACAGGCACACACACTATCCTGATGACAAGCAGAAGCTCTAATCTGTAAGATGTTCCTCCTCTGTTCATTTTTATAATTTATTACATGCTGTGGGTATATGTTCCTTTCAAAATGAATGTGAGGTGGTTTTTTTATGCTCTCTGGTTTGGAGCTGCTTGAATGAATAATGTAATCATTCATTGTTAGTTATTTATAGTGTAGGTTCAGTGTCTCTCTCTCTCCCTCTGTCTGTCTGTCTCTTTCTCTCTCTCTCTCTCACACACACACACACACACACACACACACACACACACACACACACACACACACACACACATCTGTACAGTGCAGTTGGAAAGTATTCAGACCCCCTATTCAAACCTTTTTTTATATTGTTGTGTTGCAGATACTACAAGCATTCAATAAATTTTTCCCATTAATCTACACGTAGTACCCATTAATGACAAATGAAATAAAGAAAATCTAATATATATTTCCATATTGAAAAACTAAAATGTACACAAGTATTCAGACCAGTTTATCATTACTTATTTGAAGCATCTTTGGCACCAATAACAGCCCTTAGTCTTTTTGGGTACGATGCAAGAAGGTTTGCACACCTGGGATTTTCCACCATTCTTCATTGGAAAGCTGGGTCAGGTTGGATTGTAACCATTGCTGGTCTACAGAGATGTTCATTAAGGTTTAAGGCAAGTCTCTGGCTGGGCCACTGTAGGTCATTCACAGAGTTGTCCCTAAGCCAGTCCTGTGTTGTCTTACCTGTGTGTTTAGGGGTCCAAGCTGAGGTCCTGATCTCTATGGAACAGGTTTTTATTGATATATTTGTACTTCGCACCATTCAGCTTTTCCTCATTCTTGACCTGTTGCCAAGTTAAATCTTGTTCCACACAGTCTGAGAGTCGTTCAGGGGCATGTTGGCAAAATCCAAGCAGGCATCTATGGGTTTTTCACTGAGGAGAGGCTTCTATCTAGCCACTCTGCCATAAAGCTTAGAACAGTGCAGGACTGCAGTGATGTTGTCTTTCTAAAATGTTGTCCGATCTCAGCGGCAATCAAGAAAAAAATCATTCTCAGTTGTTGTTGCAAAGGGTCTGAATCTTTATGTGCATGTGATATTTCAAGTTTTTTTTATTGAAAAAGATTTACAGACATTTTTAGAATTTTGTTTGGGAATTCTGTTGTTAATTTTCATAATATTTTTAAATTACATTTCTTTGCATGATTTTGAAAGATTTCCTTGTGGAAATTTTCCTATAGATGAATATAAAAGAATGGTTTCAACAGGTTGTCTTTTTTCTTTTCTTTTTTTATTTATAATTTTTTTTTAATACAAAACAAAGTTCTCTTTTCCAGCTTTTGCCGCCATTTTGGCAACAGTGTCATGTTTGTTATGTTTCCTGTAAAATCCTTTATAACCTTGTAAACTTGTGACAGTTCCTCAGTCAACCATAATAATGATTTCTGTATGTACTTATATGAAAGGCATTCTTAAAGAATATATAATTTAGATTGAGATATTTATAATTTAATCATGTATGACATCATGACCACCTGCCTTATATTTTGTTGGTCCCCATTTTTGCTGCCAAAACAGTCCTTAACCTTCGAGCAGTAACAGCATTAACTTCTTCAGCAATTGGAGCTACAGGAGCCAGCCTTCGCTCCCCACGAGCTTCGACCACCCATGACCCAGTCGCCGGTTCACCACTGTTTCTTTCTTGGATGGACCTTGAATAGATACTGACCACTGCTGGCCAGGAACTTCTCACTAAGGCTGCAGTTTTGGAGATGCTCTGACCCAGTCGTCTAGACATCACAATTTGGCCCTTTTCAAACTCGCTCAAATCCTTATGCTTGCTCATTTTTCCTGTTTCTAACACATCAACTTTGAGGACAAAATGTTCACTTGCTGCCTAATAAATCCCACCCACTAACAGGTGCCATGATGACGAGATAATCAGTGGGATTTATTTACCGGTCATAATGTTCAAATGTCATAATGTATGTCTAGTCTGTGTATATCAACGTATCAAAAATTTTATTTACATTTCACAATAAAAAAAAATTATGAATTGAATGAATTTCTTTAATTGATTAATTAATTCTTTAAACATAAGCCAATAAATGGATTTACACATTAATGTAAAATGGTAGAAAAGAATTGTGATGATTGTACCCATAGCTAAAATGCAGATAGTGTGGGCTTGGACAGACACAAATACTCTTTTTGAACGTATTTATTCATTAATCACCGTTATGTGGCAGTCCATTTGTTTCTGAGTTACACAAGTTCCAATCATTGTTTTTAAGTTTTGTTCTTTTTTCACAGTACAGAAACTTTCACCACGAGTGATCTGATTTCCTGCTCCTCTGTCAATAAATGCACATTTTAATCTGAGTATTAGCCATTAGGTCATGGACTTTCTGTGTCCAGCACTCAAAGGAAATCAGGCACATCTGTCTTCCATTTCCATGACCTACTTCATTCCAATATTGAATTTTTGCATTCAGACGACTCTGCATTGAGGCAGAGGAGCTTCCTTGTGAGCCTCTTTTTCTTATTACATCGTAAGGGCAAATCTGCCTGCTGTTATCAAGTGAATATTGCTAGGCATGCAAAAAAGACCTATCTTTGAGTCTTTGATCTGGTCAGCGAGGCCCAACAGCTTTAGACGGTCATGCAGGGGCTTTTGAGGAGAATTGGCTGCGTGTCTGGTGGAATCTCTATTCTTCGGATCCAACTGCTGTTGTTATTGCACGATAGAAATAGTATTAGAAGAGGGATTGGGCTGTAAATGCTCGACTCAACAGTGCAGCTTTTGATTCTTCATACTATCATTGCATAAATTGAAATTGTTTTATTTTTAACTGAAGCCAGTAGATGTGAATCAGTTGAATAGACTCTGCCTGGCCAGATGTAAGTCTGGAGAGTCGTAGAGTTTACGCAGCAGGAGAAGAGTCCTGCTGATGACAATCTCACTTAATATTATTCACATAATTCTCATTATTTACATATACTTGAGTTACTTAAATAAATAAGATGATCAAATTGAGGTCACTCAATTGAGGTCACACAAAAAAAATTATAATAATTATGGATTGGACACTACATGGTAACATAAAAGAATGAGATAATTACGTCAAGGTCATTACATTGTAACATGAAGGAATAAGAACAATTTATTTAAGGTCATTAACTGTAGTAACATGAGGAAATTAGATAATTCAGTCAAGGTTGTTACTGTAGTAACATGAGGTAATGAGATAATTAAAACAAGTTTTTACATACTGTAGTAACATGAAAAAATGAGATAATTAATTTAATGTTGTTACATAGTAACATGAAGGAATGAGATAACTGAGTTAAGTCAAGTCAAGTCAAGTTTATTTCTATAGCGCTTTTCACAACAGACATTGTCTCAAAGCAGCTTTACAGAAATCAACAGTTAAGGTAAATGGTGTGCATTTATCCCTGATGAGCAGCCGTGGCGACTGTGGCAAGGAAAAACTTCCTTAGATGTTATGAGGAAGAAACCTTGAGAGGAACCAGACTCAAAAGGGGAACCCATCCTCATTTGGGTGACATCAAGAGTTTGATCATAAATCTTTCAACAATACAGAACACTGGAGAGTGAGAACTAACATGAGTACTGGAGTATAAGATTATAAGTAATGATCTTTCTACAGTCTTATACAGTCTTTATGGTTATAAAACTAGGAGCTACAACATTTGTAATCATCACAGATCCAGCATCAGCTTCTCCATGCCCGAGCCTTTAAACACTCCAGGAGGTCCAATGTCAAAACCACACATGTAGTGGGATCCAATTGGCACTGGTACGTCTCTAGATGGTTTCGGGATGAGTCATGAGCCATGGTTATTACCTAGTAAAATAAAGTAATGAGATAATTACTTTGTTGCAACAAGAAAATTGAGTAATAATAATAATCCAATAATCCTCAATTTAATAATCAAACAGTGTACAATAATTAAGCCATAGTTGCTGCTTATACATAAATAGATAATGTATAAATGCTTTGCACTGCACAAACAAGCGGATTAATTCATAGCCATTGGTACACTTTTTTTATATCAAAATTCTATCCTAATACATGCTCTCCTATTAACCCTAAATCTGTATTTTTCTCATATTGTATAAATCAGCATGCAAACACATTATGTCATTATATTCAGGTAAAAATAGCTTTAGAGAGAAACACGCTGCCACGGATTTTCAGCCTGCCATCAATATCCTGGGCAACAATAAGGAGCAGAGAGATGCTGAACCCAGATTAAAGAATGATCTATTTTATCCTTTACCTGGTGTAACGTCTTAGATTGCTTCAGTAATAAAAAACCTACTTTAAGGCTTTTTATCCCTATGTACAATATTCACACTGTTTTTTCCCCAGAGAATGCAGGAAACTATTATTTATTATCCTGTCTAAATGCAAAAAAGTACTGAGAATACATAGCCCAGGCAGCATTATCATGTGATGATTTATGTTTTCATAAGAGGGGCTACAAAAATGCCTTCATATCAGCTCTATTCATTAAAAAACTGCAGAACACCACCATAACTCTATCCTGTTCCAACACTGAGGGCTGAACAGTACACCATGGGTTTTTTTCCCCAGCACTGATAATATTTTAGTGATAATAATATTATGATGGTGGAGAGATGTTCACTCAGGTTAGGGCTGCTTATCTATGAGACAAACTATTACATATGACAAACATATTATGTACGCCATTTATTTTTTCCTAAGTGTGCTTAGTTTTTTTTCCCTGGAAAAGTCGTCTTTCCTCTGTTCTTGAGTGGAACGGAAAGCACACTTGAGCCACAGCTGTGACAGGATTTTTCAGGGAAATGAATGGAGTAATGTCTAGCCAAAAACCCTTATAACGTGAAGCTGTGTGTTTTTGTTCTATTGAGAACAAGTGTATGTACTGTATATGTTGTGCACAAATATTTCTTCTTTTTTTTTTTTATCACAGAAGCACCTACTCTAATTATTCAGTTTGTGTTTTCTGGCAAAAAAAATACAAATCTGCTAGCAACTCCACTGTGAGTTGACTAGCTACTGACTACCAAAACAAGCTAGTCATGTATGTAGCTCATTAGTGGCAGCTGCTAAATACTATTATTGCTGCACTGTGGATTTAAGTGTTTTAGATTATTTCAGACAAAATCAATAATATGGAAAGTGAAAAATGACATCAAATGTGGTCTACCCATCTTACCAGTTTGACCTGCATTGTGCGTAGCTGTTCAATCACAGCTAGAGAAATCAATACGCTATTTAACTAGGTGTAACTTAGTTTAAAAAATAGTAAAAACAAATGACAACATTAATAAAATTTCATTTTATTCCCAACCAATAGTTAAATGTGCTTAGGATTTGATTCCAAGCTCCAAATTCCCACTTAGGAGGTATGTACAATGTAGCATTTGGGAAAGATAAAGTGGAACTGGAAGCCACAGTATGTAAAATTACATTTGAGTGAAAATGTGGAAAAATGTATATTCTGTATGTATAACTGAAATTTAAAAGACATGTTTTTCTTTTCATACATTTGCATATGTTTGGGGTAAAGTTAGTAAAATAATAACTTCTTAATAATTATTAAGATTTTATAGATTCATTTTAAATTTAAATGTTTCTAACATCTAAAAAACGTATTTCTTAAAACCCTCATCTAAAAGAAAAGAAAAAATCTGTTGTGAAGTTCCAAGCAGAACTATTCTCCGAAGGGGCAATCTGAAACACCCTTACAAGTGCAGTGATATTCACACTGCTGAAAAATCAGCGTGTTCAAAATATGCCTGTTCCTGTTTGCACATGAACTGCAGACTAATACAATGGCGTATGGTGTTGACATGTAAATGCTAGACCAAAAGCATCTCATAAAAGGCTACAGGATACAGGATGTGCTTAATGCATGTCTCATTTCTCCTGACTGTTTTAAATCGCACCCTTTCAAAGAAACAAATGCTAATCTCCTCGAAACGAATGACCCTAAATATTTGTTTAATGCCCTACACTATCTGCCTGCATGCATGGCTTTATGGGGTATAAGAGGACAGGGTGTAAAACAAGGAGTGACTAACATAACCCAGAGCTAAGTTGTCCCAGAATGCATCTCTCCAGGGAATTATATGAAACAGCAAGCTTGTCAAGAGCGGAGTGCTTTCTAAAAGGTGACATGCCAGGCAGAAATCACATCCTAAGAGAATGATAGCCCCATCACCCCAAAAACCCTGTGTCAGCACTTTCACTCATCATTGATTTTTTTTTTTATATGTGGCCTTTTATTTATCTCTGTATTTACACCCCATTTCTTTCTATGTATTTCAGAATATAATATGAATGCTTGAGGATAAGTCGGATTAGACATTTCACTTAGACATTGCAGACATGTTTTAATAGCCAACTGTGATGAGAGAGAGAGGGGTTAAATCTGTTTCTGTGTGATACATATTTTATATTTGTGTTTATATCCTACTATTGATGACATACAGACATGGACTTTGACAGAGGTGCAGGAGGCCTTTGGAATTTTTGTTCATAGTTGCTCAGGTGAGTTAAAATAGGGAGACAGACATCGTATTTTGTATTTAATTATTTATTTTTTTGTTGTTGGTTTTTATTCTTAAATGATTTCCATATAGGCTTATCATGTTCGTTGTGTTCCTGTTCTTGGGACTGGAAATGGATAATAGGAAAAAGATCCCCATCTAATCTAATATTATAGATTATTGTATTTTAATTCAAGAATGTTAAGCTTCATTTTGAACGTGTCTACTATGTGGTGTAGGAGAGACCACCCGAGTGGAGACATGCTAGGAAGTGCTGTGTATTTTGGCTGATGTAAAAGTTCCTTAGTGAAGACACCACGAAGTTTAAAGTAATTTTTTGGGAGAATAACTATATTACATTCAGTAATAGTGAACACAAACTTTTTACCTGCTAACAAACCTGACACACACAGAATCTTAATCTTATTATCACATTGCTCTAAGGTGTGCAAACCTTGAATATTTTAGCATAAAAAATACAGACAAATATAGCTCAAGGAAGATGTTTTTAGGAAGATCCTATTTAAACCACAGCATTTTTTTTTTTATTCTGGATTCAGCAAGTGTTGATATATTTTTATAGCAGGTCTGGCAATAGTGCAGCTGAAAATCGTAGGTTTATAATAATACTAAAGAGATTTTATTTCTCTATTAACAATGTATACATGAACTTAAATGCCATCAATCCTCTAAACCTCACCGCTGCTGATTTTCTTATAGCTACATCCTTTTTTTTTCTGTGGTAAGTGAGACATTACATTTGACATTACAAATACATATTTCTTTTTGGGGTGTTTTTTTTTTTCTTTCTTTAAAGTGAGAGGATTTTTACATCTTTAATTTTACAATTTACAATTACAAGAATTATGAGGAACCTTGAGAGGAACCAGACTCAAAAGGGGAACCTATCCTCATTTGGGTGATACTAAGAATGCGATTATAAATCATTAAAATACAGTATTACAAACACCAGAGAGAGAGAATATCATGAGCACTAAAGTGTGTGATAATGAGTAATGTCCTCTGTTCTACAATCTTATACAGTCAGTTGGAGTTGTGGAACCAGGTGATTCTGAGCAACTCATAAATTAGCTCAACATCTGAGATCATTATAGATTCAACACCAACTCCTCCATGCCAGAGCCTTTAAATGTTCTGTGATGGAGAAACAGCACATGTAGAATGTTTTAGAGTATTGATTAAGTTGTTTATCCTCCAAGTCCAATGTCTGAAATCTTCATAAAATGGGTTCTATACTGCACTGGTACAGCTGTTAGATATTCTTACCACCTTATCTGTGTAAAGCTGCGTTGAGCCAATTAAAAGCGCTATAGAAATTAAAATACTTTGAATTGAATTTAAATGAATTGAATTAAACTGAACTGTTTAATTCTAACTAATTAGTTACTACAGTGGAACCCGGTTATGTCGATGTCCTAGGGGGTCGACAAAAAGCATCGAGGTAACCGATGATCGAGATAAACGAAAGTCAAAATGGCGGCAATATATTAACGTGCTTGAAATTTCTTTATGTACATGATGTGCGTTAATAAATGAGAATGTGCATGCACGTGTTTTTGGAGGGTTTTTTACACAACAGCGTTGCCGCGATTTGTTTGATGAAGGCATGCTATAAAAATGTACATACGTTTGTTAACAACAAAAGGCATAAGTGCACCTACTAACAGCAGAGATTTACCAGTATACAATACAAACCACCGTCCATTCTCCATACAAACCTTTATTATATTCTCCAACATTATAAACACACAGATCGCTCAAAAAAAAAAAAAAAAAAACAGCGGCTGTCCACATGTGGAAAAAAAGAAAAATAAACAGTAACTAAGTTTCTGAAAACTTATGACCATCAGGCTGAAGTAATCCATACAAACACACAAAGCAAAGTGTCCAAAAAAACTTACGTCCGCGATGCCGAGGGGGGGATAAGCCGAGAGAGAGAGAGAGAGAGAGAGAGAGAGAGAGAGAGAGAGTTTGTGAATGGAAAAATAGGGAAATTCAAAAATACCGCGACCGGCGGCACGGCGCGAAGCCGGAAAAAAACCCGCAAGATCCAAAACCGAACCCGAAACCAAAAACGAGGGACAGAAAAGTCTCAAACTTGAACGGCCGAAGGGGGCGTGGCAGGTGCTTTCTGCCGCTTTCTGAGCTCCGGCTTCAACTCCTTACCGAGAGAGCGCGCCGGTAAGGAGTTGAAGCCGGGAACGCCGCGCTCCCATTCATCGCATAACATTTAACACAAAAATGCATATGTGCACTTACTAACAGCAGAGATTCACCAGTATACAATACAAACACCTGTAGTATCTGTAAGGTTTAATTTTTCCGCCACTTGCGCAAGTTCTTCTGCGGCTGCACAGCGCCGATCGACATAACTGACATTAAAATTTCTTATTTTTCCCCCCTTGTGCTCGAGATATTAGGGTTCCGCGACATAAAAAAAGTCGACATAACCGATAAAAAATGCTTAGAAAAAGAGAATTTGGCGGTTTCACTTCAAAAACGTCGACTTAATAGGGTTGTCGAGGTAACCGAGGTCGAGATAACCGGGTTCCACTGTATTAGTTACTATTGTAACTAACTACTATCTACTACTACTAACTACTATTAGTTACTAGTGTAACTAAATTTCATTTCATTTCATTTCATATTTGGTTGCCTGTATACCTAAACACTCAGAAGGAGTTAAAGAAACACAACACCAGTTGCTAAAGCATGGCAAGGTAAGGTTGAAGATGCAAGAATAACATGAGGTTGGGAGTAGGTGGGGGGAGTTTTTCCATCTGACTGAACAATCCTCAGGAATATTTAATGATGACTGGACAAAGTACAAGTAAGGACCCTGTATATATATATATATATATATATATATATATATATATATATATATATATATATATATATATATATATATATATATATATATGTATGTATATGTGTATGTATATGTGTGTATGTGTGTGTGTGTGTGTGTGTGTGTGTGTGTGTGTGTGTGTGTGTGTGTGTGTGTGTGTGTGTGTGTGTGTGTGTGTGTATGTGTGTATGTGTGTGTGTGTGTGTGTGTGTGTGTGTGTGTGTGTGTGTGTGTGTGTGTGTATGTAGCTACACTGAAAAATCCTCATCTGGCTAAGCCAAGTGCTTTAAACAGCATGCAAGTTATAGAGGAATATGGCCAAGAGCTTTACCACCTGTTTCTCCCTTTCTCTCGGGACGGCTGTGGCCACGCAGCAATGGGTGAAGATGAGATTTCCCAGAATACAAGTAGATTAGCACAGGATTAAGTAGAGGCATGTGTAACCGTGGAAATTGATTATGCACACAAAAATGGCATGATAAAATGTATTGTACATATAACAAACGAGCATGGTGAATAAAATAGCTGATATACTGTAACTTCTGCAATCCTATGACTTTATTACAGTAACTAGGGCTTTAATCTGGAGGACAAAAACCTGTTTTAGGAAACATAATGCAAAATGAATGATGTGAATAATAAGCTATGAAAGGGGCAATTAGCTGAACAACCCATTGCCACATGTTATACAGTATCTAAAATGTTCTCTCTTATTCTGTATTTTATTTATTTGTTTTAATGGCATTCACTGCCTCTTAATCAACCCCCTTAAACACTTTTATACCTAAATGTTTTATGTGATTAGTTTTTTTTCTTGGTTTTCTTTGTTCAGATTTAAGTCAACTTTAATCTGATTTAATTATTGTAATAATTATATATTATTATAAATGAGAAATTAAAGATCAGAATACTGAAGGTTTTCCCTTTGTCCATCTGGGTTATCCTGTTTCGTCCTGCCTACCCTCAAAAAAGTAAAATGCCAGTATGAGGATTATCTAAAGATAAAATGGTGTAAATTAGCATATAAATGTGTTTGTCTTTGTGGTGCCCTCTGATGGACTTGTATACCATCCAAAAGTGTATTCTCACCTCACACCCTGTGTTCCTGTAATGTATTAGGCTGATGTAGGGTGTATGTAGTGTGACTCTGACCAGATTAACATATTATTTGGATGTTAGTTATAGTGAGTGTTAAGCAATGGACCACATTTAGTATTAGACCATGTTTCTAATAAAAACATCATCAATACTGTCTTGTTTTTTATGTGCTTGACATAAGAATGTAGAAGGTTTTAATCGATTTTGTTAAAACTGTACAGTAACTTGCATAAGTATTTATCCCCCTTGACATTTTCCACATTTTGTAGTGTTGTAGGCTAGAATTGAGATTTATTTAATTGTGAATTTACAAAAAATGCATCAATGTTGAAGATCAATATACTTTGCAAAATTATTTACAAATAAAAATGTTTATATTCTGTGTCTATAAACCATTGAAAGCCACTAAAAGCCATCAGAAATGACTTAATTGGTTGAATATAATTCATGTGTGTGTAAGGTGTCATGTGACCTGTATAAATGTACCTGATAGAGAATGGTACAGAATGAAGTCCACATAAAGCATCTATCCAAGCAAGTCCAAGTTTAGCGGAAAAGTTTATTCAGGGCAAATAGTTTTTTATTTTATTTCACCTTATCTTACAACAGTCTCACTGCATTTCGTGAAATAGTCACTAACTTTATTATATTGATTTGTGTTCATGGACACGAATTTCCCTTTTTTTTTGAGTCACTCAGCACGACTGCGTCCATCTGGCTCTGTCTCCATAGCAACGGAGGCAGAGGATCATGGGTAATGCTGACAGAAATGCCAAAGGTAATCTTTTTCCTCATATTTATCAGAAAATAAAGCAGAAAATATAGGGTTAGGGTTATACTCTAATAAATGTGTGTGTCTTTAATTAACGCTGTTTCCTTAATTAAGCAGGTGAAAAGGAACTACTGTAGATGGTTTATAATAACGAGTAGCTTACCGAATATAAAGCAATAAAAGCAAGGATAAAATCTCTTTAAATGTTGAGTAATAGTGCTTGAAGATTAAAAAGCAGTATCAAAAAAGAAGAAAAAAAACAATACAGCATCTGTGGTATTCAGTGGCAGAAAGAAAACTTTAGAATATTTTCTATTGACATACATTACATAGAAAGTCGTCCTCAGTTACCCGAAAACAGAGGGAAATTTGTGTCCATAGATTCAATGCAATCAATAGATTACATTTCAAGATCACGTAATGCCGTGAGACTGGGCTGCTTCTTAACAGGATTAGTCAACTGGATTTGGATGCATGTAAGTCACGGTCAGAGTCAGGTTTTGTTGCAAAAAAAAATGTCCCAAGATTTGAACAGCTCACTGAGCACTATTTAATCTGATATTAAAACATTGCAGGAAAATTTGACATAAATTTCTGTAACTCCTAAAGCAGGCCATCAAAAAAGTGTTTACTGGGTAAAGCCCAAATGAGGAGGGGTTCCCCTTTTTGAGTCTGGTTCCTCTCAAGGTTTCTTCCTCATAACATCTTGCTCATCAGGGATAAATACACACCATTCACCTTGACTGTTGATTTCTGTAAAGCTGCTTTGAGACAATGTCTGTTGTGAAAAGCGCTATAGAAATAAACTTGACTTCTATAGAGAACTAACTTCTATAGAGAAGCAACCAGAAGCAGGCTGATCAAAACGATTTCATACATCACACGGATTAGCACACAATGTTTTTAATTTGAGCATGCGGATCATGATCCGCTGTGGCGACCCCTAATGGGAGAATCCGAAAGAAAGTTTTTTTACACTAAAAACAGGGATGGTAAGGTCAGTCATGTATCACTTTTACCTGATCTAATCTAAAGTCTTGCTGCAGCCTGTATTTTTAACAATTGTTGATGCATAACTGCCTGTAACCGTAAATTTATAATCAAATGAAACCACTTTACTGTGAATTAAACAAGAATGATCAGCAGACAGAACCACTCCAGAAAGTATCCTTTTGCAGACTTTGAAAACACTTTACTTAGCTCATAAAATTCTATCATGATGTTTTCTTGGGTTTTACTCAACCACTATCCATAATAAAATTACAGTGTATGTTTTTCAGCACTAAGCAATTAGCTCCCTGTTGTATGTCACCAAGTAATGTGCTATGCTTTTCTTATGGCTTTAGTGCTGTATTTTTAACACACTGCTCAGAGGAACACCACTTTGTGCTTATGAATACTGGCTGTATTGTCTTGATAATTTTTTTTTCATCCTATTTTGAACTCAGATCTTCATCCAAGTAGTGAAAGATCACACTTTTTTTTGCATATATGGCCACAAAAATCTGCTCACTGCAAATACTTGTAATTTATACTTTCCAACAATAAAGTCAAAAATAGCTCTCGCCAAATCACACTTGATCCGTGCACCAACCAGCCAAAAACTTTTAAAGCTAAGAAGTGAGAACTCAAAGGCACAGTATTAAACTCCCCACTATCATATGTTTTTTTGTTTTGTTTTTGTTTTATCTTTGGAATATTTTTTAAACTGCATAAAACATAAGTAAAATTTCAAATGTATAACTTGCAGCAAAGCCAAAACAACTCATACACATTTAACAAGTCGATCATCACACATTCACTGACAGTAGGCCCCGGTTTCGACATCAGAGCTCCAAGTCAATGTATACTCACCTGTCGGTCTTTCCTTCAAGGCTCATTATAGATATTATCTTTCTAAAAAATGCCAAATGTTTCACTAACACAGGGTGATGCTGAGCCCCTCGCAGAATCCCTGAGGTATGTCAAGGCAGCTCGTTATTCATCCACATAGCTTCAGTTGAACTCGACTGAGGTCCTGTGGGAACCATTAGAGCAGATGACCCATCCTAGCCAACTACCACATTCATCCATCATGCAAATCTGAAAATCTGCCAAGCAACCAGTGTTACAGCAAACTCCACCATGTGCAATACCATACCAGCATGTCGAAAAGGGTCATAGATTGTTGCTAATAGGTATGGACACTTCGAGGTGGGGAAAAAAGCAAATATGCTAGTCCTAGAAACACAACACCATTGTGTGGCTACACAAGTATGACATGATTTCTATCAAAAAGGATTGTCTTACCTGGTTTTGACACTGGCAGCTTGTCTCAGCAGACCTTGCCCTTAAGAGCCCTTGGTCTGTCAAGACACTGGTGTTATTCAACATCCTGCTGCTTAAAGAGGCCTAATCTGAAAATAGGTTTCAGTCAATCTGTGGCCAATGTACTTGTGAAGCATTTGGCAGTTTTGACATGAACTCTGATGGAATGCAGCTATAGTACCTCCAGTATTTTTCCTCCAGTCAGGTTCTTGCGTTGGTACTGAAGCTGGTGCCAGAGTTTGATCATCATTTGGAAACATGCTTGTTTCTTTAAAATGTACTCATCTAGAACAGAAAACTCGTACTGGCAGTGTGTGAATTTCATGACACCAAAAACAATGCAATGTTCATTTAAGCACAGTCTGGATCTTCTGGGGAATTTCTTACAGACCTTATTATTATTATTATTATTATTATTATTATTATTATTATTATTATTATTATTATTATTAAAAGCTTTAATAGGGTCATTTATTACATTTTTAAACAAATACACTGAAAGTTTTAATTGGGACTTTTGTTTAGGCTTTTTGTGTTTAGGTTTCTGTACATTTTTGAATGCAAATAGAAATCTCAAGTTAAAGTCTTTTGGAAAGTTAGTTTTACAAATTAAGTCTAAAAGTGACCTAAGTGTGTATTACTAGATTGATTGATTACATTGATATAACAGCTTTATACAGTATCAGTTTTCTGAAGAAGAAACGAAAGCTGTGTTGGTAAGTTTCTGGCAATGAACTGAATACAGTGATTGCATACTAACCCTAATGCTATTAACATCTATAAATATACTAAGTACAGACTATGGATGATATAGAGCTTAAATTTATTTTTAAAATGCTTTTTAACTCTTTTATGGAATATAAATCATCCGTTGGGTTTTTCACTTTACAAAAATGTAATAGATTTCTGTTGATGGAATAAAAAGAATATACGTTATAGCTGCATATAAACAACTGATTGTTATGTGGACGTCTTTAATCTTTCTAAATGATCTATTCTTGGGAAACCAATAGACTCTTAGAGTACACATTTCTACATTGTTTTGGTATAAGCAGGGAGTATAATTTCAGTTACAGCAGCAGCATTGTTTCATCAGTGTTCAGGCCAATAAATTCATCATAGGGTTGCCTGACTAGTGCTTAAGATGTGTAGAGCTGAGGAATGCCTGCTAGCTGGCACTGAATAAACAACAAGGTCAAATGAACACGAAGGATTTTTTATTATTTAAAAGTGTCCATCTCCTGTATGTAATCTATACTAATATTTTATATATAGACTTCTGTTTCTTTTTTTTGTTTAATAAACTATCATTTCCTGCTCAAATTCAACATGTCAAAAAAACATGTCAAAGATTAAAATATATATACATACTGTAAATAGCACAGTCTCTTTTAATAAATCCAATTTACAAACATTCCTTGCTCTTATATGCATTTTGATACATTGGATTTAAGGTCTTTATTTGTTTAAAATGATGGATCCAGTTCCATACCGTGATGATTGCTGTTTGCACCGTTATTCTGGGTGCAAAAATACCAAACCCTGTATATGTTGGCAAGTTAAACATTTGCAGATTGGCTGACTTGCACTCAGCATGGACATTTGCTCAGTGTGAAACACTTGTTCTTAAACTTGTTGAGTTTCGGTGGTTGTGGCTTTTTTTTTTTCTTACTTCTTTAGACAGCTGGATCAAAACAGACAGATGAAATTGGCTGTTTGATAACCGCAGAGAGCTGACGTGTTTTATGTTCACAGCTGCATTAAAGAACAAATAAAGTCTGCTTAGGTTCCAGATACTTTTGGGGTTTTGACTGTAGTCCTTGTTTAACCTGCACACCAAAATTCATTCGTATTCACTACACTGTCTCACAGTAAAAGCAGTACAGACACAGCACTGCGTTTTAATCAAGGCATGTGGTCCACTGAAAGATTTACAGATTCAATCTGTTGTTAAGTGTTAAGTTTCAAAACAAGATTTTATGTGTCTAATTTTAATAACTGTAGAGCAGCATGTGATGAATATATATTTATAGGCTTTATTACATAACTATTTCTGTTTACTGTTCCAAAATTTTTTATCTGTATTTAGAACTAGAAGAGCAAAATAAAGTAACCAAAACCAGATTTTTTTAAATGTTAAAGATAAATATTAAATATAAACATTATGACTATGTCTCTTGAAACAATAGTTAAGATATAGAATTGTCAGCACTGTAAGCATGGTCTTTAAATTCTGACTTTGACACTTCCACAAGCTCAGCTACATGTGCTGCACTTTATTTGTAATCCTGCCTGCACAGTTAAAATATTGGTGTGTAACTTCCTGTATTATTATTACTTATGTTACATTATTACTAACGTTTCCTTTAAGTGTATTTTGTTGTTTTATATATATTTATACAGTACAGACCAAAAGTTTATATATATTATATATACAGCACAGACCAAAAGTTTGGACACACCTTCTCATTCAAAGAGTTTTCTTTATTTTCATGACTATGAAAATTGTAGTCACACTGAAGGCATCAAAACTATGAATTAACACGTGTGGAATTATATACATAACAAAAAAGTGAACTGAAAATATGTCATATTGTAGGTTCTTCAAAGTAGCCACCTTTTGCTTAGATTACTGCTTTGCACACTCTTGGCATTCTCTTGATGCCTACTTTGAAGAACCTACAATATGACATATTTTCAGTTCACTTTTTTTTACAATTTTCATAGTCATAAAAATTAAGAGAACTCTTTGAATGAGAAGGTGTGTCCAAACTTTTGGTCTGTACTGTATATATATATATATATATATATATATATATATATATATATATATATATATATATATATATTCATGGAAATTAACACAGTCTTTGTTATGTCTCGGACCCCCCCATTCGTGTGGGGTTTTTTTTGTTCGCAATAGTGATCCATTTAAACATATTTGATCATTATTTTACATTAGGGAAAATGCTGTCGTACTGAATATATCCTTGATTCAGCTGTGATTCAACAGTAAGAAATTACAAATCATGGGCCAAATGTTGCAGTTATTCACAGTGTGCTGAGATTCAATGTAACAGCATGATTACTAATGTGAGGTGACATTGCTTTTATACAACAGCTCTATAAACCAGAAACGAATAATGAGTAACTGACATCTCGGACACAACTGACTTATTTTTACACTGTCAGACAAAAACAGCTCCAATTGAAAACACAGCTGGATCAAGCATTATGTGTTGTCGTGCCAACATACAGACTGACTGACAGCCAATAAGATGTCTAGTAACGGTTTCCGTGGCTGCATCTCATTCAGCTGCCTAGCTCAGTATAGTGTGTCAGGGACACTGGTAAGGACACTGGTTTACTACAATAATGACCCATTTTCCTGTAACACAACACACTTCTAATTTCCTCATCAGACAATGTGAAAACCCAAACATATATTTATGTTTTATATGTCATATAAATTTGTCAGCTCAACCACATGCAATTCTATCATGCCACTGTAGTCCATGCACTACAAGTTTATTATATTGATTTATTTATTGAAATTAAAAAATTGTAAAATTGTAGCTCAGTGGTTAAAGCTTTGGGTTGCTGATTGGAAGGTCTGGGGTTCATGCCCCAGTATCATTAAGCTGTCCCTCTTGGGCCCCTGAGCCTGGCCCCTAATCTATCTATCTATCTATCTATCTATCTATCTATCTATCTATCTATCTATCTATCTATCTATCTATCTATCTATCTATCAAGTGTTCCAATTTACTGTAGCTCCAATTGTTAATGCTCAACGAATCAGGACTGTTTTTGGCAGCAAACAGGGGGCCAACAAAATATTATGCAGGTGGTCATAATGTTGTGCCTAGTCAGTGTAATGTAAAAAAACTAAACAAAACAAACAAAAAAGTGGTAGTCATTTTAGACCCTCTACATTGAAACCAGCAGCTTATATTTGCCTTTTTTTCGAGCTTAGACGCTAAAGAAAAGATTCGCTTTTAATAGTAAAATTGTATTTGCTTTTCACAATGCATTGTGGGATTGTCTAGCACAACGTTGTACACTGTGCACCGGAGCAAACTTTCCTGTAATCTCCCTTACTGGAGAGATGATTAAGACTTATCCAATGTAGTAAACTATTAGTTTGAATTGTACATTTTATGTAAAGAAAAAAGAAAAGCAGAGTGACAAACACTTTTGTAGTAAACATTAACACTGTTTGAGTGTCGCATGTTTGAGAAAATCTGTGGACTGAAACTAATCGCATAATGTCTTGTCATTCCAAACCAATGTATTGCAATTACTTTAGTTCCTAAAAATGACAAAAAAGACATTGCACATTTAAATAGGTGCTCCTAATTTAGTGTAACATAAGGTACACATTAACACAATTAGAGTTTTTTTGGCCACAACTGCGACACCTGAAAGGAAGTATTAAACAAGCATGAAAGGCGAGTTTGATCTTTTTACATCAAAAGGCTCTGCTTTGTGTGAAGTCAAAAAAGGTCAAAGCGGGACAATTTCATCTTTTACTTAAAGAGCTCTTTTACCAGCATCAACAATACAAATGCTTTGTTGAGTAGCTTTAATGTCTAAATATTCTATTCAACTTGGTTTGAATAGGTATTTTATCTACAGACATTGATGCTAAATAGATGTACAGAAATCAGGAAGTGAATTTAGATCCCAGAGCTCACAGACACAAGGAATTACTCGAGGAAGAAACCTCAAGGAATAAGACTCAAAAGGGAACCTTTACTTCTTAAGGTTTCAGGGTCTAATGCTTATGTGTCAAAGGGGCAGTTATTTATTTACATCTATACAGATATCCAGAGTAAATAACAGTTATTTCATTTACATAATTGAGCAGTTGAGGATTAAGGGCCTTGTTCAGGGCCCAGCAGTGGCAGCGCTGGGATTTGAACTCACCCTTTCGATTAAAAGTCCTACATCTTAACCACTGAGTTATCACTTCCCACTATTTACGATTATTTACTATTTACGATCTCTTGCACTTGTGTTGTATAGAAAATCAGTCAATGAAGGATGGATCTTTTTTAAATAATTGACAAGCCAGAACATCCAGATACCCAAACAGCTTAGAACAGTGTTAATTATCTGTTGGGAGTTTCTGTATGTCAGTGTAGATGCAAAAAAAAAAATCCCCTCAATCCTGTACACTTTCATCACAACCTTTCAGAGTACTGACACCTCTGTAGTGGAATAAACATCCTCTGGCTGTCTCTGTCTGAAGATCTACCTCATAAATAAATATTAAAGCTTTAAAAAATAGTGGTTTGTTTTTCTTGTTCTACTACCTTTTTCTCAAATATGATTTTCGTACAATAGTATTCTTGCACCCTGGCCTATTTGTAGCAGCATGAGAAAATGATGCATTCTACAAAACTATGAATGAATGTGGTGAATATTTAAAATAGAAACATGGCCTTACAATAAATCATGGCTCGAATGTGAGTTAAAACATTTGCAATGAACCATGAGGAGGACATCTGCCCTTTCCCTATTAACCCACAAAGGCTGAGGCTTACATGTGTGAGACACCTTGCTTATTCAGCAGTGTAAACACACTCCAACATGTGTGTACCATTTGTCTCGAACAATAGCCAAACACACAGCGGCCAGAAGTCCTGTAATATGTATTCATCCATGTGCATGGTTTCCAAAAACACATTTTCATGGTCTCTGAAACAATACAGGTTTATTTAATGAGTCACCTTTTGCATGACTAATTATTTCTATATATATATATATATATATATATATATATATATATATATATATATATATATATATATATATATATATATATATATATATATAGGTTTTAGCATGAAACTCCAAATGATTAATTCACAGCTGGTGGTCAGAGGAAGTCATAAACCAACCAGCGGGATTCAACTGGAAACTGTGTGCTTTTAATTGAGGCACTGAGAATAGAGTTGTGCTGTTATTTGGATGCATGAAGAAATAGACATGATGTTTGCTGATGATGCTTGCTGTGTTCTGCAATTAAAAAATTATTGGAGCCATTTGTCAAGTCTTTTGTATGTGACATATGACCTTTAATTTTTTTTTCTTACTTAAATAGTTATTTATTTATTTCTCACAGAAGATTAAATGCAATGATTATTTGTTTATTAATCCTGCAAGATGTTTGCTAGTCATGATTGTACAAGTGGTTTGTATGTGATGGTTATTTGTTTATTTGCTGATTAAGATGTTTGTATGTTATTATTTATTTGTTCATCTGTAAGACATTTGGAAACAATATATTATTTAAATTTTTGGCATTGGTGAGCAATGATTTTTTTTTTGTTTATTTGTTTCCTGAAATGGTTTCATTCAATGTTTATTGGTTTATTTAATGTATAACGCATATGTAAGGATTTTTTTTTTTACAATTTTACAATATAAGATGCTTCCATGTGATGATTTTCAAACCTAATAGCTATTCAGGACTCTTATATGTAAACTTTATTTTCCATATTATGTCCTAATGTACTAACAGACTAACCAGACATTACTATAATAATGGCCTTGCTCTGTGGACTTCTTTAAGTGTGAGCGTGAGAAAATAAACCGAAGGCATGGCGCGTACACAATGTTGAGTCTTGTTCTCAGAAATCATCTCGTCACTACTTACTTCCTTCCATATCTGGACAGATCATTTCACGAGTCATAATTCCTTGGTTTATAAAGATGTGGGAAGACTGTGGATGCTTGCTGAAACAAAGGTTCTTTTAGCATAGTCTCAGCACAGCTGCAAGGATACAAAGCTCCCAAAACGAGTGTTTGAAAATGAATGCAGCTTATCTTTAAAAATCTCAAGTAGCAGAGGACTACTGTGGTTTTTATAACACTGAGTACGAAAAATTCTGTTGGCTGTGAAAGACATTTGTCAATAACCATTAGGAACAGCCATATCTAACAAGAACCACATGCTCATACACCATTTTTCCTATGTTAAAGATACTAGCAAATCAGTAAAAAAAAAAAAAAAAAAAATGTATTTGTATACTATTCATATAATACAGTTAACAAATACAATGTTAAAACTTTTGTGAGTAAATATGTTTAAGATCCATGTAAACTTTTAAAAGTAAATAAATGCAGTGCTTTTAGGAAAAAATCAACATGATGATGTAATCAATTCTTATATGCAGCAATTATATTTCTTTTACCACGGCATTCTATGACCACGAACACTTCAAAATTTATTAGAAAACATTTGTAACTATTTAATATGAATGTTGTGGAACATCAGCAATTCAAGCTAGTTATCATGCTTTCTTTATGCTGCAACAGCTTTAAACATTCGTTCTTTCACCACCATTATTTTACCGACCACATTTTGAAATGAATACAACAAAAAACTAGTTTTTTTACTAAGAAGTTTAAGTTAATGAAAATGTTAGCATTTACAATGTTTAATTTCTTACATAATTCCAATGCATTGCCTTTCTACAGCATGGTGGTAGTATTATAAGAGTAAACATAGCTTTAGAATGGATAAGAGATTTAATCATATACGACTAAGGTCCTTTGTGTTTAAATAAACCACTGAATTCAAGTATGAATAAATTGGGCCTCATTTATCTAACCAAACACGAAAGATGTATTTGTAAATATTTGTATGAATATTCTGGTATTTAAGAAAATCATGTCATTTTGGGGGAAAAAAGCTTTTATATCCTACTTGTGCTCAGAAGAGTGTGTGCATTTGCACATAAAAAAAAATAAAAAATGTGAAGTTCTGATTGGCATTAAAGGTTATCACATACATGGATTGCTGCACTTTTATATACGGCTGTCTTACAAATTTAAGATTCCGGATTTGATTCTAAACTCAGGTTATGCTAATGTTGTTATATTAGATAAGATTAGTCTTAATTTTATTGCAATTAAGCAAAGAACAAGAGCAAACCAAGCGAAATGCAATAGGCATCCAACCATGATTGCAAAACAGCGAGGCATTGCGTGTAAAATGGGCAGGATGGAAGTAATGTGCAAGTGACACATTTAAAATTGTTTCCGTTCTCCAGTTTCCTTCAATTGTCCAAAACCATGTAGGTAGGTGAATTGGCTACTGTTACAAACCAGCTGATGGTTAGGCTACACAGCATAACTAAAGCATGGGATTATGCATGTAGGACAGATTAAATGAGTATATAGTGCAGGAATGGGACATAAGAGTAGCTCAGTCTAAAATATTCATACTGGAAAGCAGATTGGTAAATGTTTGTAAGTCTGCATGGGTGGCTAAAGTCTAGGAAAATGTCAATGTCATATATTAAAGTGCATGTTGTCCAAAATAAGCTGAATCAAGACCTTTTTCGTGTGTTTAGCTTTCCAAAACTCTAAGCCTAACTAGCCCTGGTGGACTTTAGTAATGTGAAGTATTACAATGTTTAAAGCTATGCAGTTACTTGCTGTGGTTGATATTGTGCAGAAGGCATTACATGTCAAGTCTGGGTAAAGCTTTCATACAGTTTGACTGATTTAAAGCTTCTTTTCAGTTCTGAAATATTCTACTTGCAGCATGGTTGGGTTATTTTTCCTTAATGCTTTGCAAAACTTGGTGATTGAATGATGAGTTAAATTAGGAAAGTTTGAATCATCAAACTAGACCCTAGTTAGCCAGAATGCCAGTTGCTGGAAGTCTAATGTTTCTGTTACATTTTTATAACTTTTGGTTATAATTGTTATGCAGTCAGAAAGCCATAAAAAATGCTTATCTGCTAAATGGTGTATAGCAATACCATGGCAGGTTGTTCTTCAACCTCCAATTATTTCATAATGACTCTGTCTGGCATATTTCTCATAGTCCAAGACAATGTCTAAAAATGAAAATGTTCATATTCCGTATTAGTAATTCATTTTTAAGCATGACATATTTTCTTAATAAGATTTTATGTCAATATTATGCCAATCATTTTTAATGTAGCTGATCATCTTGGTGATGGATTTCAAGAGCTAGCATGACTGTAATAACTAGGATACATTAGGTACATTTTAAATTAAGTTATAAAAAGTTTTCTTTCTTGAAAGAAAAAAAGCATAACAGCAGGTTTCAGTCTGTGTCTTCTAAAATGATAGAGCATGACTGCTGGACCACAGGAATAGGGGTGTCTGTTCAAAGTGTACAATACAATACATACAAACTAAAGTACGTCATTTATCCTATCAGTTATTTTTCACAACTTATAAATAGTCTGTTTATCCATCAAAAAACATTTTGAAATATTGAAAATAATAATTTGAACCACTTCATCATATATATTGCATATTTCAGTGGACATTGTAGCATGTTGCAATACACCTCAGTCACTGCAAATCATTTTTCTTATCCAAAAAGTATAAACAAAAAAATAAATTGGTTAAATGTTGAGGGTTGAGAAGGTTGAGAAGAGCCTGGAGAGGTGGAGATATGCACTAGAGAGAAGGGAAATAAAAGTCAGTAGGAGTAAACAGAGTACATGTGTGTGAATGAGAGGGAGGGCAGTGGAGTGGTGCGGTTGCAGGAAGAAGAGGTGGAGAAGGTAGAGGAGTTTAGGTACCTGGGATCAACAGTGCATAGTAATGGAGAGTGTGTTAGTGAAGAAAAGTGAAGTGAAGAAAAGTGAAGAAAAGAGTGCAGGCAGGGTGGAGTGGGTGAAGAAGAGTGGCAGGAGTGATTTGTAATAGAAGCGTAATTGCGAGAGTGAAAGGGAAAGTTTATAGGACTGTCTTGAGACCTGAGATGTTGTATGGTTTAGAGACAGTGGCATTGATTAAAAGACAGGAGGTGGAGCTGGAGGTAGCAGAGCTGAAGATGTTAAGGTTTTCGTTGGGAGTGACGAGGATGGACAAGATTAGAAATGAGTTTATTAGAGGGACAGTGCATGTAGGACGTTTTGGAGACAAGGTGAGGAAGGCAAGATTGAGATGGTTTGGACATGTGCAGGGAAGGGACATGGGGTATATCGGTAGGAAAATGATGACGATGGAGCAGCCAGGAAGGAGAAAAAGAGGAAGACCAAAGAGGAGATTTATGGATGTGGTGGGGGAAGACATGCAGGTGGTTGGGGTGAAAGAAGCAGATGTACAGGACAGGGGGGCATGGAGAAGGATGGTCCACTGTGGCGACCCCAAATGGGAGCAGCCGAAAGAAAAAGAAGAAGAGAAATATTAGGAAAAGTAATTTACATTTACATTTACATTTACCTACCTAATTCTAGCATAAATGTTTTTTTTTTATTATATTTATGTCTGTGCAGTTATTTATTTCTAATAATTAAAATTATTTATAATAATTAAAATTTTTTATAAAATATATGCTAGGTTTTTACCTACTATTCTACATTATTTTTTAGGAAGGGACATTTTTATATTTTATTAGAATAATGCTGTAATAGTAAATTACAATATGAGTTTTAATATAAGTAAATCTTTACATTCTTTACAATTATTTTTTTAAAGTGTTTTCTAATAGAAATGATATGAAATGCACTTATTTCCTTGTGCTTGACTGGCACTGATACTGTATATTTATTTCCAGTTTCTTTTAATATTCTTTTATGTTGTGCATTGTAAAGCAAACAAAATATAAAATGCCATATACATTTTGCAATAAGCACTCAAATGTGCATTTGCACTTGTTAATGTGCTAAATGTATTATACCTTCTCAACAGTGTTACCTCAGGCTGGAATTTCCAGGATAATAGCGTGACTATTTTATTAGTTGTTAGAATTTGAATTGAATGTATAACAAACCCAACAAGACCTTGCTCTAAGTATGGCAGATTAAAGAAATTACATTATTGTTGTTGCTTTCGTGTCCTTGTTCCAGGTGCCAATTCCCAAGCTGTGACAAATAGATAAACGTGACATGAAGGACACTCCATTTTGGGTCCACAGTTTAGAAAGGGTTAGGAAAACAAAACAGATACCCTACAGGGCAAATGACAAAAATAGCACCAATGCACTGGAAAAAGCACTGTAACATCCTCTCAAATGCCTTTAAACACCATGACAATGAACGTTTGTGTTAGTGCTTTTTGCTTCTAGAGCCGCTTTACAAATAAAGTACAAATAAATCACAGTTAATGATATAATTTTGTGAATTCTGTCTCACTGTATCTCACTGTTTACCCTGGATGTCCTTTAGATAGTTCTGGGACAATGAGGAGTACAGGAGCATCAGCCTCGGACTCAATGCTGCCATGACATGACATGTATGTCACATCAGCTTCACCACTGCCAATCCAGGACCCCTGCCTCAACATTCTACTGTGTTCTATACTACTGTTCATACATTATATCATTACCTACCTACCTACCTACCTACCAACCTACCTACCTAACCACCAACCCACCCAGTGCCACCCACCCACCCACCTACCTACCTACCTACCTACCTACCTGCCTACCTACCTACGTAACCAGCCACCCACCCACCCACCTACCAACCAACCTGCCTGCCTGCCTACCTACCTGCCTGCCTACCTACCTACCTACATAACCAGCCAACGACCCACCCACCCACCTACCTACCTACCTACCTACCTACGTACGTAACCATCCACCCACCCACCTGCCTACCAACCTGCCTAAACAAAGCCCCACCTATCTATCTATCTATCTATCTATCTATCTATCTATCTATCTATCTATCTATCTATCTATCTATCTATCTATCTATCTATCTATCTATCTATCGAGAAGTGGTTGGAGCTTAGTGATTAAAGCTCTTATCAGAAGGTTGGCCGTTCAAGCTCCGGTTTTGTTTGGGGGGCCTGTAAGGAAGGCCCTTAACTTTATTTATTTTATGTGCTGCTTGCAGTCACTTTTTCCGAATCTTCATATCTGTGATTACACTTCAGACTTCTGGTTAAATAGTTGTCTTGATGAAAATTCTTCATCATTTAAATTGCTGCTACAGGTTCTTAATTTTTAAACCATCACGTTTCTGCTCACTGACAGATTCCATTTACCCTGGCCTTGCACAACATGAAGCACTTAAAAGTTTCATTCCCTGGTGATAAATCATTATTCACTGAACCATAATGATGTTTGTAAAAGTAGCTGCTTCAACAGTGGTCATACAGTCAAGCTGAGACAGATATACTGTATATGTTGTGATTGGCCTTACCAGCATGCAGAACGAATGGCTACTCAGTTCAACCTTGGACTAAATCCATTTTGTTCTAGATGTTGCTTTTGTTTTTTCACTTTCAGGCTGTAAACTATGCACATTAGCTCAGCACATTAAATGCCAATTATAACAAACCTCATATATGCTTGCAACATGATTCATAGATGCTCCATACCTGGTTGCCAAGTCCAGCAATGGGTCAAATCTTCCGTTCACTCTTTATCACTTTGCTAACTAGATCTGGGATTTTTTTTTTTTTTGTCTTTTTTTCTTTGGCCCAAGAATGTGTTGGTTTTGGATGCCCTTGGTTAACGTATCCTTTGATAAATTCACGGATGCTGGATGTTTGTTTAAGTCTCGTGGCACATTTAGTGTGGTCATTACAAAGAAATTCCAAATTGACCACTGTAAATGTTAAGAATCACTTATGTGAGTTTCAAAAGCCTTCTTAGCATGCTGGAAAGTTAGTATTTACCTCCAAGCCATTTTCCTGCTTAGCTTGCACATCTGGATGCAGTGCCAGTAGTCATGTTCTACTGGTTATAGTGCATGCTCTATTGGATATAACATAATGTAAAGCATGTTACGTGCTAGTACCCTTAACACACTGCCTTTTTAAATATTATTTAGCATTTAATGAATACAATTCTCTTGAGGTTTGGTTTATAATTAAAAATAGTACCTTAGTTATAAGTAATTTCAAAGAACCTAATTGTACCTACCCTATGGGTGATTAACAAGGACACAATTTTAATGACATCACTATTTTCTGAGAAAAAAAAAAGCTCTACTATGATAAATTAACGGTAAGGACAGTTGTCAGGGCAGTCAATAAACTCTTAAGTTAAACATTTAAACAAAGGTCACATACACAGTTAAATCATTTGTTTTCTTCCGAAACAAGTGGAGGCTGTGTTTTAGAGTGTTGGGATTCATAAAACATTCAAATAGTGCACCTTGTCAGCAGAAATTACTCCTGAATAGTGCAAATATTATACTTTATTGTAACTTCGAATCCCTTGAGTGTTAAAATACACCACCAGTATCAAAATGAAGGGTTGTGTGGTTATGTTAAAAGTAAGCATACAAATGCTGCCGATTGCACGTGGTTATGAGGAAATGTGTGAGGAAAACATGAATTTGTTAGAGTTCAAGAAAACTACATAAGAAAAACGTAACATTCTCTTGTATATGTATAAGCTTAAGATATGGGTTGAATGTATATGTTCAGACACAAACTAAATTGACAAAAAAAAAAATAGATACATCCTTCAATGTAAATTGTATCTTCATCACCAACTTTTCTAAATTCTTTAGTCATACCACAAGACAAAATGAGGTAACACATAGTATTGACTAAAAGTGTACTAATATTTATACAATATATATACAAAGATTTATGTTTTTTGATCAAACTGCATGTTTGTAATTGTTTGATACTTATTTGGTATTGTTTGAAATATTAAAAAAAAAAGGTCAACACGTTAAACAGTATAAAGCCATTTTTACAGCCTTGTTTGTTAATATTTATGAAGAGGGTCAATATCAGTGTAGGATACTGTAGAGTAGTGTAGATGTACGCAGTACTGTTTGAAAACCTGAAAACAGCAGACATGTTGCATATTGTTTTCTTCACAGTTCTGTGTTCTGCACTGTTGCTGGTGTGAAGTACAGTGTGCAGCATGTTTATTCATTAAACTCAGGACCCCATGACCAGCCCTATGAATTCATTTCCTTCCTCAGAACGCTTCAGTGCCTTCTCCTCCCAGACATTGTCGTGGTCAGTAGATAGGTCAGAGGTCAGGAGGCATGTCAGAGACCAGTACTCAATGTGCTAAATAATTCCTAGATTCAGTTAAAGAACTAGAGCATATTTTGTTCATATTTTAGTTCCTAACAATTACATGAACCTATCCGAAAGCATAATATACAAATGTCTTTTCATTTGAATGAAATAATATCTAATTATCTTTCATGTACTGTTTATACTTACTTTCCCAACTGTATTTTACCTACTGACAAAATCCTGACCAAAATTACTTTGGGTTTGCTATTTCAATGAGTCAGATTTAGATTTCTTTTATGGAAATAAACACAACTCACTTCCCATTTATACTGGAAGCAAAAATAAAGAAAAGTACTTGTAAGGCCAGTCAGCTTTCTTAGAGACTTATGGTTTTCCAGTTGCTGTATCCTTACTGTGTGGCCTTTCTTTAAGAATGCTGCAGATATACTGACATCATTTCAACAAAGAAATCATTGTGTTCACGCCATATTAATGCTACTCTATACTACCGATTCATTATTTAATGCTCAGAACGTTCTGACTTGACCTCTGATGTTTTAGACAGCCTTACATAGATCCTCAAAAGATCTGCAATTTTCCAAAATCAGTTCATGACTTGATCTTAGCCCTGATCTACCTGAATACTGAACCACTGTGGTGATTGTAAAAACTGTCCTTTGCTCATCTCAGCATTACTATTCAAATATATTGAACATCATTTCAACAAACTAAAATCGCTTTGACTCTTCTTATACTATATTCTTATACACCTTTGCTCTGTAATGTCTTATAATCCCACTAACCAGTGTCACTCAAAAGAGGATGTCATCTCTGGTTTGGTCTTTAGGAATCTAATTTACAGGTAATAATAAATCTAAGGAAAAAGCAAACAACAAACAAACGAATAAATACATGGTTGTACAAAAAGTGTTGGCTAAAAGTGATTTGGAGTTAATCCATTTGCAAGCATGTGACTTTTAATAACAAAACTAATTAAACTATTATGTACACTTTCTATGTTTCACTTTCCCCCTCGTTCTATGAATTTACTTTAGATTAACTCTTAGATTTATTTTGAGTTCTGACTTTTTGATTTCTGATCCATTCTTTTGTTACTATTACTCAAATGCCTGCAAATGAATCCATCGTTATCTTTATCTTTATACTTTTTGTCATGAGTGTGTATTTGTTGTTTGCACACTTATTACATGTTTGTTACTTTATTTTTGTTTGTTTATTTCACTTCTTTCCCTATTTCTTACTACCTGTAGCTGAGTCACCATGTTCAACTACAGGTAGTAAGATTTAAACTACCAGGATAAACCACCAAGATAAGCAATAGATTTAAACCACACGGTTTAACTAAATCTGTCTTACTGACTGAAAGATGTATGCTCATGCTCATTTTTACTTTTTATTCTGAACATACTCATATGCTTTAGGTTTTGGTAAGGTGATGCTGTGGGATTCATACTTTTCTCAATGTCAGCAGCACAGGTCCAGATGCCTCTGGTAAATCTAGTCTTTGCACTGTTCAGTCTCACAAAGTTCACAATACAGCTGCTTAGTTTTAAAATCTCTCAGTGTGGTTTCAGGGGTTTTTTGACAGTGAAGACAGGACTTTCAACAATCTTTTCATCATATTAAAAGCTATAAACCAAAGGCTCATCCAGCACCAACAACTGAGCTGATCAAAGATTTGCCCGAATATAGACGATGGAAGAGTCATGGAGCAAATGATGAATAGATGTCTGATAAAACACAGCAAGGGATATATGGAGTATCTGCGAATATAATAGACATTCTCCTACTCACATCTGTCAACAGGAATTTTAGAGGCATTCTCACCCCCCAGAAATCTGGAGAAATCTGCAGGTTCTACTTATACCTGGAGCAACACATGTCTGAGGCCTGTGTTTCCTCTATGAAAATCTTTTTCTTCTTGGCTGACTTATGATCTGAGCTCCTTCTGTTTGCCAACTCAAATTTATAACCTAATACTCTGGCTTAAATTCTCCCTTATAGGCTAGATCTCTATCCATCCGCTAAAGTAACACTAAGCATTTTTTCTTTAATAAAGTGTTTGTAAAGCATCTTACACTGGCAATTGATTAATGCTCATACAGTAGTAGCCCCTTTTATCTTCATTGTACAGGAGATCTGCTAGAAGACAGACAAAAGGTCTGCTTTGACAGAGCAGACACACAGAACTAAACAAAAAGTCATTTGTGTGATTCATATAAAATGTAACACTGGGTAGCTGTTATTCGGAAAAAAGGTGGAGGCATGCACTGATGACATCCGGTGACCGATTCTTTAAAAAGAAATCTGTTCCAGTAAAAACAAATGGATGTTTTTTTTGGAATCATGCTCTACTTTATAAACACAGATAAAAGAGCTTAGATGAGGTGGATAGAAGATAGAAGAGGTTTCACTCTTTTAAAGTCTACTAAAATATTACTATAGTTGTACATGACAAAATGTGTCATGCGGCTGTTAAGTGCAGAACAGGATCAAGACTTGTAAAATCATACCTTTTTTTGGTTTGTAGCCGAATGAAAGAGCTTTAAACTGTATGGTGCTTTTCCATAACGTCAAAAACAACGAATTATTTCATTTTTAAGCAGGAGAGCAGAAAAGATGAAAATGTTTACAAATCTAATTCAATAAAAAACAGTCTCTGCCTTGGCCAGTGCTCTATACAGAAAACTCTTTGTAATAAATAGTGAAAGACAGCAATTTCAGATGAATTTGTTGTAAAAAATTAAAATCTATGTACTGTATATTACATTTAGATAAAATCCACTGGCATGTCATCTAAACACAATAGAAAAGATTAGACAGCCCCAGAAATCCTGAATTTGCAGAATAAATATTCAACTTTACTCAATATTATAACTTTACTGATTAATAATTTAATTGAATAAATTATACATCAACAAAGTATATAATACAATATATATAACAAAGTGTCTGTAAATAGCTTTTTACCTAAAACATAAAATGGTCTCATATTTATACATTATATTGGTATAAATAAAACATAATAATAACAATAATAATAACAATAAGTATTGTTTTTATAATAATAATAAAAAATTATAAATATTATTATTATTATTATTATTATTATTATTATTATTATTATTATTATTATTGGACTTAAATACCTCATTTTATAAGATGTACACATATAACCCAATTCCTATGCGGCAAGAAAAAAAAACTCAGTAATTGTGGTTACACTACATTAGCCACAGTATTTCATGTCGCTTAAATAAAGCCACATGTTTAAACATTTTAAGTTATTTTATTTAACTTTTTTTTTATCCTGTAACATGAGCCAAATTTCCAGAATCTGACAGAGTTAGTAATCCTTATACACCTTAGCATTTATTTCAAGCTTCATAGACCTTTGAACTATTTTCATATAAAAGAATTTCAATAAATATTTGTAAGTGTGGGTTTATAATTTTGAATTTTTTATTTGAATACATTTTCATAACATTTAGAATTAGAGTAAGGGTCTATTTAAATAAAATAAACATTTGTTGACAAGAATTCTGTGTACTACATATAGTGAGTATTATATATAGCACACCTTTTTGGTTTCCATAATAATGTTGGTAGTTGCATCCACAGAAATCTGGGCAGTACAGTACAGTAGGCCCAGACAAACACAGAAGTTCAGTGAATTTTGACCATCTGGGGACCAAGGGGACCATAAGAAAGATTCAGCTACATGCTAGGAACTTATAGACACAAAGCCAAATGCTCAGAGTGTTAAACTCAATCTTGAAGCATTGCCACTTCAAGGTAGTCTGGCCAGCGTCAACTAAGCCCATAAATTGTCAATGATTTCTCCTAAAGCATATTATCCTGTAACAGCTATGAATTATTTAGTAACTGCAGTGAATTTAACAGGAAAGGTATGTAGTTACAAGAATGAAGAATGCAAGACTCAGAGGTCTGACAGTTTCTAGGAATTTATGGGTTAATTAAAGCCATTCACCCCACATATGTCATCAGCACTCAAAAAAAACTGAGTTTATTTAGTTAAAACTGTGCAGTTCTACAATTATAGTAGAGACGTAACCAAATGCAGATCTGTTATTCCTAAACAGACACGAATACAGAAATGAATAGTAAGTGCAAAATTTTGGGGTATTATTTTAGAAAGCTTGCCCAGAAAAAAATGCCGGACTGCAATATTCAGGGACAGAAGTATTAAAAGATTGTACCTTTTTGCAGGCATGAGACTATAAAAATCAGGTTTAAATTCATATACAGATATGAAGCACTAAATGGAGCACTAAACATACTGTATACAGATTTGGTGCTACTTTGTAGGACTCCTAAAACATGGCCAAATAAAACAGAAGGACTAAATTAAAGTGTTTTGCTGGAGTACTTTAATACACACGACTAGCTGTGTAAGTATATTTAAAAGACTGTGAAGTAGTGTAAAATAAAATTGTTTTTTTTCCTCCATCAATGGCAGCCAGTGCGAGGAACTAAAAAACAGAGACACTTTCCATCAAACCAGAATCTTCCTCAGTGTTCCAGCTGCCCTCACTGGGTGTTTGAAACGGATTACAACTTACTGTGCATAGCTAAATCCTTTGGAAAACATTAGCGTGTTGGTTAGGGCAGTAGCAGAGGTACCAGTGAATAAAGTAATGCAGCACTGGCAGGCTTCAGAGAAAGGAAATAGGAAACAGCTGTGGCAATAATCTGGAGGGAGGACATGTTTGCATGACTGGCACATGGGAGCCAATGCTACAGGTGATTTTAGTCATGAAATCATGATATGATTATGCTTCATAGCAACAAGACGCTTAAACCAAAGAACTGTTAACATGTTGTTTAATGGAAATGTATTTCTGTTATTTTTCAGTGAACAAGAATTTATATTACTGAGATGTAATGTGGTTTTAAAAGACTAGGAATGTAACCAAATACCAGTTTTTAGAATTGAACTGTTAATGTGTTCTAAACAGACAAATAGGAGGTGCAATATTTATTGCAAAGACCTGAGGGACAGGGATACCACAGATTCTTACTTTTATTTGTGGGCATTTAGTTATGATACTCAGGAGGATTAATAAAGACTGCATTTACAGGATTCATGCTTAGTAACTGTCTGTGTCTTGTAGTTTGAATTTATTTGGGGAAGTAAATTAAATATAACCTTCTGGTTTAATGCACAACTTTGGGTTTAAATATGAATACATATTTGGCAGAAACCCTTATCCAGAGTGACTTACAACTGAGCAGGGGAGGGTTTTAGGGTTTTTGCACAAGGGCCCAGCAGTGGTAGCTTGGTGGTGATGGGATTTGAACCTGTGATCTTCTGATCCAAAGCCCAATGCCTTAACCACTGAGCTACCACCTCCCAGGGAGCTGTTGAACCAAGATGTAAAAAAGTAAGTCCATTTATTTGCTGGCAGGTTTTTTTTGGACTGGTTGTATAATGGCCTGTAGTTGCCAATATTTCGTTTTAAAGCAAATAATCAAAAAACATTGGTTATGATAAACAAATGCTGAATTACAGTACGTGTGTTGTAAAAATATTTTGCAAAGATTAACAGAAATGTATAAAGTGAACAAAGGCCCGCAATGTGATTAAAATACCTTCAGATTGTGGAAAGAACCATAATAAACTTTTCACTTACGAAAGACTGGAAACATTTTTCTTACTGTTATTTGTGTGGCTAGATTTTGGTTGTTTTTCACAGTTTTTTGACATGCACCTGTTTTGAAAATTGTGCTGAGACCTGGCAACCCTGATACAGATATAAATATTAAGATCACTAAATAAATACAGATTCAGATGTCACTGTGTTACACGCCAATGCAGATAAATGGTGTTTTTGCTTCACACCTCTACTAAAATTTCTTTAGAATTACATGTACAGTAGAATGGTTTAATGTACACACATCAAAGCATTCAGCACATTTTCTATACATCAACAGATCCTCTGAGTATAGAAACGTGTGGGATTCAGGTCTGGACCACCATGGCTCAATGAAAGTAGGTGAAGCAAACTTTCTTGCTGTCATATTCGCCTCATTATTCATCCTAATGGTCTGAGCTGACATATCCCACTCATTTTACAATTGTGCGCTATTTCTGGAGCTCAACTCCCAGGATATCCTGTGCAAAGCTTCCCGTGAGAGTTAAAACCTCTTTCACAGGAAGAAGTGGCAGATATATACTCTACCACGCCACATGAATTTTAACTTGCATGAAAGTTTTAATGGCATTCTTTGATGTCTGGACAGCATAGAAGAAATGGGAAACAAGTTGTGAGAAGGGTTGTTTTTTTTGCCTTGTAAAACTGCTCCTTGGTGGGTTGCCCTAAAAGCAGTTGCAAGCCTACCATGCCAATGTACAGAGGACTGGTTCTCTTACTACTTTAGCATATTGAGGATGAAAGAACAGAAAGTGGCAGACAAGTGTGAGGAAAATAAATGTAAAACACAGGGCACTTCCTGCAGACAAAGAAAAGATTTTTTTATCCCACACAATCTATATTTATTTCAGAGTGGATACAACTAATAACAATTCAAACGATGAACAGACATTTTTCATACTTTTTCTCAACTTCTACCTTTCTTAGGGCTAATGTAAATTGTCCCATACTTCGAGCATAATTACACAGATCAATAACCCACCATTACCTGTTGTTTAGCCATTGCTTCCTTTTCATATCATGTGCTGAACTTTACATGGTTGAATCCCAATGAAAACAGTCCAGCAAAAAATAAAATCTGCGTTTCATAAAGATAATTTGATCCAGCCGTCTCAATTAAAGTGGAAAAGGAAAAGAGGAAGTTCCATCCACATTTATGGTCCCTCTCAAACCCCAGAACATGCCGGCTACATCATTGATCTCATATGGCCAGGGTGACCATAAAGCCGCTGAACACTGCACATGCAATCGTAACTGTTTAGTGCTGACATTGCACAGTGCACATCAGACTCAAATGATACCTCTAAACATAAAGCAGTCTAAAGCAATGTAAAATAATAAACCCTGAAGGTATTGTTCTGGTAGTGTTTAATAATTGTTGTCTACTGCATAAGTAAATCCATACAACAGCGTCAGCATTGTGCAAAATATTTAGTAACCAAGTGATTCCTGATTTTTGTCTTCATCCTTGTACTATTACAGTTTTGCTGATGCCTTGAATGCATCTTTCCTGCTATATCATTATAAGTTAGCCAGCTACATGTATTCATTAATTCATTCTTGTTCAGTAACCACGCTATCCTGATCAAGACCTGGTGTATTCAAAATTCACTTAAACAGTGGGCACAAGCCATTAATACACCCTGAAAAATATGTTAGAGCGCAGCACACACACACACACACACACACACACACACGGTCATACCTAAGGACAATTTAGAGTAGATAATCCACCAGAACTGTGGACATGAGGAGAAGCCAGCTGTGATTTGAGCAGAATATTTTCTGCAGTTCTGCAACATATAATTTCCATCAGTTTTCATCAATCAAATTTTATTATTCAGGCAGTATTTTAATGAGTGATTATGTGGGTGGCAACTGTCATAGATAATGTAGTAGTTCTCTTGCTAAGCTTATTAACAAGCTACAGTACTCCTGAACATGGACCTTTACTTCGACAATGAGCTAAACTATTCTATGCATCACAATGCAGAGGCATTTAAACATTACCTGAAGTCAAAATGGAAGTGAGAGCTCAGTGGATAAGATGTTTGGATCAAAAGGTTGTGAATTAGCACTGCTGGGTCCTTGAATCCTTTAATGCTCATTTGTATAAATATATCCACCTGGAACATTGACCCTGGTGAATTGGAGAAACCAAAGTTTGCATGTGATGACTCTAAATGAGTGCCACCCAGATGTGCTCTAACAAACAGAAACTTGAATATGATCAAGCCTACTCATTAAAGGAATGTGATCTTTAAGCTGAAAGTCAAGCCCAATACAAGATCTTTGCACCTGGTGGCTATGTGCTAACATGTCTAGCATTGGTAATGAAAACACCAGACAACTGGTTGCAGCATGAGAATGGAAGATACCAGCAGAACTGTTTCCCAGTTGACATTTCCTGACTGAAACCTCAGACAAGACCTTGTGCTGTAGAGCTTACATTGCACTAGGAAGATGCCATGGATGAGAACAATGAGTGCAAGAGGATTCCACAGATGCTGAACAATAATGAAGGCTCAAGATCCAATCACTAGGGTAGGCTGTAGAAGATCTGTAATTTTTGAAGGTTTCTAAAATAGTTCATTGCTCATTGGCAAGCCATTAAAGCCACTACCCCCTGCCCCCCAAAGTCTCCAAAGCCAGGGGCTCTGAACAAAAAGGAAGGACCCCCCCCCCCTGGGCCCAGGTATAAAAAAAAACACAAATTTGAGATTTAAGGTTTTACTAGTGAATGATTTGGAGATGTAGTGGGCTCATCAAGTGAAACACTAATAGTGGAGTGTGCCTAATTGATAAACAAGGCTTGTTAAGTTGTAAGTATACATGCTTATGGATTATTGGTCCACTCTATGTGATTATGTTTTATTAAAGCCAGATTTAATAAGTACTATATTGTAGAATCATAGCACTATTACTATTTCATCTCCTGCATTCTATTAGCTACTGCAAATATAGGGCATCCTTTATACCACAGTGCTTTCATGTTGCACAGCTCGACATGTTCTCAAAGACGCTTTTTTACTAACAGACTCTACCTTCATAGTAGGCATCGGTCTGAACCAATCAATCACATTCCTGCTAACTATATTATGTGTTCTTCATGAGCCATATGAGGAGTACATTCAAGGAGAAGGCCTACAAAGAACTAACATCAAGAATACTAAATTGGCTCCAGAATAGAGTCATATGGCTAAAGGCTATTCATTAATTTAGTGTTTCCAAATGTTTCAGCTACAAATACAACACAGACCTGAAGTGCTCAATGCAGCTCACAAGAAAATGTGCCAGTGTTGTATATTTATCAGAGTAGGTTATTCGCCGTTCTCTGTGCTTTTTTTTTTACATCACATGTTGTAAATCTGCAATCGAAACATATTAGAAGCAGATTTCAGGGCAACACAGTAGGCCATGTGGAAAAGACATGCCACGTTTCCACGTCTCCGATTTATCACGCCTAAGCTATCTGTCAGCTACCTTGTCATGAAAACAGTGCGTTTCAGACATGCCCGATTCCCACGCAAGGTTGATATTTGACAAATTTACATATGCTTTAATTCAGAAGAAGTGCTTTGAACTTCAAATTTAAAGCAGCATTTTGGTGCCAGCTATTTCTATTTCGTTGTAGAACTGCTCTCCTTAGCGGGAAGCTCAGCCATGCACAAGCTTCTCATCGTATGGCTACTCTGCACAAGATACAGACACCACATTAACCCAGAACATATGGGCTGGGTTTGCTTTTATTTTACATCAAACAGTGAGTTATACAGTTCTGGATAAATCAGTGTAATATACAAATATAGAAGAGAATAATTAAATATACACAAACATAATTACTACTACTACAAGTACTACTTCTACTACTACTACTACTACTACTACTACTAATAATAATAAGAAGAAGAAGAAGAAGAAAAGAAGAAGAAGAAGAAGAAGAAAAGAAATGATACAGTTTACAGTATAATAATCAATCCGTTTTATAATACTCAAGACCAAATGTCAGAGAAACCCGAGAAACAGAGAAACTTTAGGACTTTAGTACAAATAAAATTAATATAAACATATTCCACAGTCATAACATATTTCTGCTGTTTTTCTGTAGATTTGTATTATGATCTCTAAAAACCCAGAATCTGTAAACAATATACAGTAAATCCAGATGTTATTGGGTGGCTGGGGTTGTCATTTGGAAATCATTTTTTAATTGTAAAAACATCTTTTACAGAACCATGGAAATATTTGACTTTTATAGGGAAAGTTTGCACCTTCTATTGTCACTGTATACATAATTTTACTGAAACCATTTAGAAAAATGTTATGCATTACCAGAACTGACATAATGCAATAAATGTCCTGTCTTTCTACTGTCTTGGTCAGATTGAATTTTGCATTAACATGCTACTTCAGTATACGGTTGACATAATGTTGATAAATAAACATACTCTGTGATTTTTTTTGCATGTTGTATCAAGGCAACAACTGCACAGCCCACTAATAAATCTTGTTAGATATGGTACCTGTCACAACAAATGTTAATATGACACATTTAAGTTAGAATAGATAGGATGGTATAGATGTTGATCTGAAGGCCACTTTGATTATACATTAAGTTACATATAGTATTTTACATAAAAGTCAAAGGCAACATTTGAAGATTAAACTGGATGAATGTTTGCTCAAGTAAAAATGTCCAATTCAAGAAATTCAGCATTATTATAGTGGTAACCATTTTGCTGCATACATAGTGTGATGTGTGCCATATGGTATGAGCACTGACAAGTGGACCTTCTGCTTCTGCATCCTCTTCTGCATCCTCTAAACTTTAGAAAACAGACACGCGAGTGCTGCCAGCATTGCTTTAGAGTCTAAAGCAATGCTGGCAGCACACGCGTGTCTGTTTTTTGAAGCCAGCTTCAGCACCTGATGCACAGCATGAGGACTAAACTTTTTTGATCAACCCTTGTGAGGTCTTTTCAGAGCGGAAACTGTCTTGGAAAACCTCTGTATGACCCTGGCCACTAAACAGTTACTCAGATTCAGGGTGTTATTGATCTTCTAATAACCTAGGCCATCATTGTGGAGAGCAACAATTTAAATTTTCAGAAAATCCTCAGAAAGTTTTTTGCTATGAGGTGCCATGTTGAACATCCAGTGGTCAGAATGAGAGAATTGTACTCAAAGTACCGAGTTTGAACGGCTCTAATACAAGATGCACAAATTTGTATGGTCCTGTCAAGCAGACAAACACATGAACATGATGAATAGGACATGTGGCTTTGCATGGTTACATGACGTACAGCTGTTATCACTTATGGTTTACTCACTTTTGTTTTTTAGCTATTGTGACAATAATGACTGTATGTTGAGCCATTCTTAGAAGGCACTGTTAAAAATGCTGCACATTGACTACTCTAAAATATATCCAAATTTCATTTCTGTAGTATTGCCCCTTTAGAAGAAATACTAAAATGGTTGCTGACATTTGAAGTGTGTACTAACTTTTTTAAGATACTGTATATGCATGCATGTACATGACACAAGTTCCCTCTCATGCAGCATCACAAAGGGCATGTTTCTACCCCTTACAAAACAATACCCTGTCTCCTTGTGTTCAGGAGTGTGTGTTTACACCTAGAATAATAAAATTGAAGATATATAGAATATGTGAGCTCAAAATTTTTGTATATTTACATATTTTATGCTCAGTGGATTTTTTTAAAATACATGCAGTCAAATCTGACCAAATGGCCCTTGATACTATACATTATATGTCTAACTTTGTTCTGCTTTCAACCCAGCAAAAAGTGAAAAAGAAAGTGAGTTTATGGGTTTTCTCAATGCAATTATTTTCATTTATGTTTATGGCATTTGGCAGACGTCCAATTATATTATAGCAACTTAGCAGTTATTTCATTTTATTCAACTAAGCAGTTGAGGGTTAAGGATTTTGCTTAAGGGCCCAGCAATGGCATCTTTGTGGTACTGGGATTTCACGGCCCATGAATTTTCAATCAGAAGTCCAACATCTTAAACAATTGAGCTGCCATTCCCTCCCTTATGCAAAAAAAAAAAGTATTCTGGGGTAAAAAAATACAGGCAGTGGTTTAAAACTACATATTAGAAAATACATAGTTTATGAATATAGTATAGAAAATTTGATAACAGATTTATTAATATTACACCACAAGGCTGTTGAAGAGTCAAAGATTTAGATTTTTATAAGAACTGTTCTGACAGTCTTAGTGCAGCTGTTAGGTATATATTAATACCCTTTTTCTAATACATGATTATTTCTGCGGTAACTCCTTGCACAGGGGCATATCATGTATATTCCAATTAAAAGAAATGTGTATAAGGCTGATAAGTTAAAGGTTTCTGAGAAAAGGTGTGTTTAGCATACTAGCAGTGTGTTATTAACATCAGGGGGCTGGGGCTAAGACTGGTGAGAGAACTGTTATAATGGATAATCTTAAAAAAAAAGAATAGGTTTCAACAGAATTATTTTCAGCCCTGCTGATTATGATGTGTTATATTATATTATATACTACCATTCTGCTCTTAAAGTTTTAAACCTTGATTGTTTGAATCTTGCTCTTGTGGGGTGGGAAGTGTTCCACACTTACTATGTCAAGAAACAGTACCAGGATGACCATGTGATTAGAGTCATAAAAAGAGAAGCCAACATTTCCCACTTTTAGGCCTGTTGAATAAAAAAGTCATCTGTTACATTTATCGCATCAGCCTTGGCTTACCCTGGACAACTCACCCTAGACAACCCTGGGCATTACTGCACAGTGATTTAAATTACTGCAAAGGATTTAAAAGACAGAGCTCCTTAAGTTTGTGTGAAGCCTCAGAGACAGAAACATGCTCAGTAATGAAAATCTCAGCACTATTCAGTGACAAAATTATAATATCCAGCCACATGACAATTAAATTTAGCTAAGACAAACAAATACACACAGTACTCGATTGGATAATCTGAATGTGTAACCTGAGGATAGCAATTGTGAAGATTAAAGTGTTTTTTGTTATTTTATTGTGTCTTTTTGACTATTATTTTAACTGTGACTTGATTATCATCAATCACATTAAATTTTCTTGTGATGGTGCTTTTCGATATTATAGTGATGGTGCTTTTGATGGTGGTTTTTAGGGTTTTCTTTTCCTCATTCATTGATAATAATAAAACCAACTGAAAATATTTTTCTTTTTGTAATTTTATTTCGTATTGAATTTAGCTTTGCTAAGTTTTTTCAAATCACACTGTGCCCAGATGCTCACAAGCCTGTGTGAGTTTCTGTAGATAGACAAAAACACAGCAGGAAGATTTAATAGGACTATAACTAAAGTTGTTTGCAACACTATCACTGTAAATTTCTCATCTGGCGTAAACACCAACTTTTATTTATTCTCTTTAAACTCCCAGCAGCAATCAACATGCTGGTATAAAAATCTATGTATTTCTATGTATTGTCAGAAATCACAAAAAAAAGTAAAAAAACTTTAATGTAATGATGTAATTACATACATTAGTAACTATTAATAAGTAACTTCAACAAATATTTTTTCAATAAACCTGCCACTTTCACAAACCACAAACTTTGTTACATATATGTCCAAGCCCTTTATAGTGAAAGAACATCCCATAATTTTCTCTCTGGTTAATCCAATCCATGTTTAGACTACAAGGCTTTCATTAAAAAGTTATATATTTACAATGTTTACTCTCTTTTTGCTTGTCTTCTTGTGGTTTTTGGTGAAATTTCATGGCATTTTTTTCCACTTGTCCCTCTAAAGCTATAATTTTGCAAGCTTAACTCTGTCCTCGTACAACAGAATGAAGAATCCCCAATGGTAGGTTTGCTTGCACCAGATGTTCATCCCTTTCACGGCTGGATGCTCGCCTTCTCTCCCACAGAGAAACTTTGAGAAAACAACGACAAAATGTTGAGTGAAGACTAGGGTATAAATCAGAGATCTCGTTTAGCAGGTGTTTAAATAAAATATAATATGAAACTTGAGCAAGCGAAAAATGTTTTACTAAGATTTTATATTTCCCCAAGAGTCAACTCTTGTGAACTGAAGGAAAGGTTCAGTCTGTCCTAATTGTTAGCTGTATGGGACACCAGAAATGTGATGAAATCCCACATAAAACATAACACAGTTAAGCACATTTTCAATAATTTATTAATCTCATTAAAACAATTATGAAATTGCACTGAACTCTAGTCATATTCTAAGCTGAGTGAAGTGAAACAAGGTGAGAAATTCAAACAGATATCACAAAATGTTGAACTTAGAAAAAACTTTATGTAGATATTTATTAGACCTTATGTAGATTTAGTGCTTATTAGCTGTTCCTAACACAAATCTGTGCAAAAAATGATGATGTACCGGAGCAAACGCTATTTTATAGGCTGCAAAATGATGACAATGTTTAATGGGATGATATACATTGATTAAAGCGTTAATTACAACAATGTATTAAGCAAAATATACTATAAATACTACTGATTCCTGAAAGATTTATTTTAATGCTTGCCATCATGTTGTATATTTTATTTAATATGCACTTTTTCTTTGTTTCTTTTTATTTGTTGTATTGTATTACATTTTAAACCAAAGAGAAAACAGACTGTTTCTGTAGACTTTATTGTCTATTCCCATTTATGTCAAAGTAGGTACTTGTGTTTATAGAATATTTATAGGAAAACCTTTTCTTACCTCTTCTCAAAAAGAAAAAATGTTTTACCATATACACACCAAGCCACAAGAGTGTTTCTTCTCACATATTTCAGAAAATGTTCATATTTCACACTTGCACTATAACAAAAGTGTGTAAAATTAAAGTTTGTATTTAATTTTAAGTTATTTAAGACCAATTGCCTACAGTAAATTTGCATTCATTTTTATTTATCATTACTAAAAAAAATGCAAGACAATAAGGCTCTCCTATAGAGAGAAAATTAATTCAGATTTTTTATTTAGAAAAATGATATGCCTAATCAGTACTCATTATAGAAACTGATTTTTTTTTTTATCTGAAAGGCACTGCAGGCATGCAAATATTTGGATTGGTTTTGTGGATAGGTTGAGAGAAACATTGAGAGTGAGATAAAATCACAGCCAGCATGTGAGGACGTAAGGATTTTAGCAGATGGAGCGATGCTTCATTTCACATCTCACCTGCTGAGTTAATATCACTTAACTAAGTTTAAAGAACCCCCTACCTTGGAAATGTCAATTGAAGGACAAGAGCCATCCTCACATCTACACATTTTTCCAGTTTGCTGCGCGTTTGCAACCTGATGATGGATTTATTCGGAAAAACATCTCAGTGGAAGTGTGAATCATTTAAAGAAAGCCAGGATTAGGCATTTTTCAGCTTAAAGAAAATGTGCAGTAGTTCTTTATTCAAAACAGAACCCATGCTCAGCTGAAAGATCGGTGAAGCTTTGAAATACTTACAAGCTGTTTAATCGTTGACTTGTTCATATATATTTTAGTATTTTATGAAAAAATTATGTAAAAAAAGTGAAAAGATTAGTAAAAAGATTGTGGGTGTTACTGAATAATGTCTAAAATTGTTGTTGACTTTTTCAGAACACATTATAATAATTACTTTAATCTCCAACCTTTTAAGACTAAAATTAACATCTCTCTCTCACACACACACACATACAAAACAACACACAAAACACAACACCACAAAGTAACAGAGTAGCAAAAGTTAAATGGAATGACCTGTGCATGGTTGTAATGTCTAATGCTCTTGTAATTATTTTAATAATTATAATTTTCCCATCATGGCCATTATATTGCAATATAAAAATTTTAGCCAGTCTATGTTCCACTTTTTTCTTCATTTTACAGCATTAAAATTTCGGACCTTCCTCAGATGTCAGCAAATGATTGTTGTGGGTTAGTAATGAAACGTTCATGCCGGCTGACGGGATATTTATTACAAGGTTTAGTTCTCATCAATCCAGGGCATATGTATAAGCAAGAGAATAATGCTAAATGATTCATTTTTGAAGGGTAAATTTAGTCCGTTTGTTTTAAAAGAGAAAGAAAAACATCTTGTGCACTTAAAATCTTGGAACATTCTTTCTTCCTTTCTTTTTTTTTGCCTCGATGCAATTAGCCTGGGAAAACTCAGACCTGGGATCAGTCATCCATGTTTCCATTAAACTCTGTAGACCTTACAATAAACTTATGAAATGCTCTAGGGTCTAGATTTTACAGATGACGGAAGTCTGATTTAGCGAGCAACGGAGTGGCTATGGTTTTCAGGCAAATTAAGATGCCATCTTCCTATAGCTTATCTGAATTATTTCTTTTTTAAGAAAATGCATACTACAGTATGTATATGCTACAAAAACCCTAATTATTCTCATGTTCAGTTTTTTCCTATAGAGTCAATTGTATGCATCAATAACACTAATATGAAGCATCTGTTACGATGATTCCATCATTTCTAAGATACAGTGAGTCTGTGTGAGATCACTTTTCACCACCGAATAACATTTTAAAGAGGACCACTCTGGCTCTGTAATCTGCAATTATGAGCCTTTAATCCTCAAATATGTGTTGCTCACCACACTGTTGATATGCGAGGCCGCAGAGCTCAAGTCATCTCTGCTGTGGTGAATGCTTTTGTTTTTGCTCTAAGCAGAAGGCTTCCATTATATAATAATCTATAGTACTATCATCTCCCGACAGCTGTGCTGACAATGGAAAAAGCTATTTTGTTGGTTTTTGAGAATGTGTAAATGTCACCCCTATAAAGTAGTGGGATGGTCTGGCTTTAATAATGCAGCACTGTTACTGTAACTCTGAGTAGTGCTTTTTTCAAGGTTTATCTTTGGGTTTGGGTTTAGGTTGAAAACAGTAAAGGCACACTCGACATATGCACATGCAAAACCAAATCTATTTCATAACATTTCAGTGTTTTGTATATTTATCTCTATCTGTTTATAGTATAGGATGTGGAACATCGAAATGGAATGAGTTAGCTTCTGTAACAGTTCTGTTGTCTTTTGTCTTGACGTAATATGAAAAATAGCACAGCTTCTAATGTCAGGTCCTAATGTGAGGATTTTCTTCAGGGGTAAAAGTGATATCTGTCGCTCCTCTCAGAAGTACCATTGATGATGCATTTTTTTTTTATAAAAACCTGACATTTCCTGTTAAATATTATGTGTATTGTTACAATCCCCCATCGAATTTAATGTGAATTTGTTTTCACGGTGGAAATGATCAAAGTGTAGAGCGATTGTATTGATATCGTCCTGTGAAGTGCATCACTACCAGAGCTGCTATTAATTAACAAAACATTATTCAACACCCTTTTTTAAAAATCAGATATGAGAATTAAGCAGCTCATTGGCTGTAATCTGAAAATATTTAATAATAATTATTTGTCAGGTCCCTGAAAATACTTAGTAAACCTAAACCGGCATTGCAGCATTTACTATTTCACATAAACTTTCTTTTGGCTTCTACCGTTAGGGGTCACCACAGAGGATCCTCCGCATGTTTGATTTGGCACATGTTTTTTTAAGCTGGATGCCCTTCCTAACACAACCCTCCCCATTTACCCAGGCACTGAAAGTGGCTGGGGTCGGTTCCCTGACCGGGGATCAAACCCGGGCCGCATCGGTGAAAGCACCACATCCTAACCACTAGACCACCAGGGAACCCCGTACAGAAATCACAATGATTACTTTATCTTGCTTGTTGGGACAATTTTTTAAATTTTAAAATGTTTTATGCACTTTAATGTTGAAATTAATTATTAAAACACAACTAAATATTTTATAAATGAAAAATGGCCAAACTCCTTAAACTCATTGTTCAGCCAGATAATTATTCAGTTATATAATTTAAATAACTATTTTTCCTATTTCATAGTCTCACATACATTTTTAGTTATTTACTTAGGTGTTAGAATATACACCTGTTATATTGGAAGATGGGGGGTGTTCTTTTAAATAGTGTTGAATGCTTACAGATTTTCATAATGAATGACTGTGCCAAGTCTATTCACAGCCAAAGAAAGTGAAGGACTACCTAGACATTGTCTCTGAAATGCCTATTCACCCAAATATCTGTATAATTATCTAGTTTAGACCTCTCATGGAAGATTCAAAGTTTGCATTTACTTAGAGTTTTTTTTTATATTGCTTGTTTAATTTGACAAACAAAATCATGCACGTCTGATGAGAGCCACTGGGTTTGGAATTCAAAGGAATGAAGTCGAAATCCAAGCTTGTATCTTTTCATTCAGTTTGAGTTACAGGACTTGTTAGGAACTGTAAGACCTTGTTGGCATGACGACAGGACAGTTTTTCACATGTAATATTCCTCAAATGACATTACAGTTCCCATTCACAAGCTCCACTGAAACGTTCAGTGTTGCAATGAAGTATATGGGGCAAAGAAAAGATGAATGCACATTTTCAAGCTAAGATCAATCAGCCAAGCTGCAGCTCGTTCCAAGTTTCCCATCCAACCCTTCGCTTTTTTTTCTCTTTGAGGTACGAATCATTTGGCAGTGAAGGTTTCTGGCAGGAGCATGTCTGGCTACAATCCCAGCGCTGGTGTTCTGCTCTCTGCCACAGTCCCCGCTGGGTGGGCAACACTGCAAGATGTGGCTTACATGATTTATTTCCCTTCTTTCCTACTGAGTCAGCAGGTCAGACCACAGTGTGACCTATATCAGCCATAAACCTAAATCAATCCTAAACTGTTGATAGAAATATAAGCAGGCCCAGAGTGAATGAGTCCACTCATCTTGACTCACAACACAAATTATTTTTGTTTTTTGTCAGTAACTCTTGAGACAGTGCTGTGCCTTGCACTATAAATAAACAGAAATATAATCATCGAATCACATATTACACATCCAATGTGCTTATGCAATCAAAATATTAAGTTTCCATAGCAAGAATTCTTTGGTGATGCTGTTCCTTTCCATACCACCCATTCTTTTTTGACTGTTTTGCCACAAAGTCAAAATTTTAATTCACATAACCACAAAATGTAGGACATTTCTAAAAAGGATAAAAATAGTAAAAAAAAAAAAAAAAAATGCCGTGTCCATGCTCTTACCATAGCCATAATCGCTCTCGTTAAGGTCATAATCCTGAACATGGCATGGTTGTTTTGTGCTTTTTACAAAGTCAAGGTTTGGCCAGCTTTACTAAGTCCAGCTTAAAGACTGTGGTCTACAATAAGACACCCACTTCCCTTAGAGGAAAAGCAGTGACTCAACTAGTGAGCAAGATTTTCCAAACTAATCACCCACCACTTTCATTCTCAGTACAGTGCCTGCATTATCTCCTCATCACACCTGCCCAGACTGCTCTCCAAATCATTTTGCTCTTCAGAATCATTCATAAATTATGTAGTCCCTTGGTGCTTTGTGCTCCTCTTCTTGTTACATGATTAAAATGAATTGTCATTTTAAATGCAGTATGATTGTGAACATGGGTCTGTATCTCATAACAGTAATTGCTTAGCTTTTTTGTGTGAAATTTGAGTAGTCTTCCAGTGCTGATTACAGCCTCATTTAATTATGCGCACTCAAGTGTTTTTCTCTCTAATCTAACATTAAGGAAACAATCTATGCATCAATCATCATTAGCAGCAAAAGCAAAAGTTTCTTTTAAATGGTAATTGTACAGAAACACAAAAAAAACACAATCATGATCAAGTGTTACTACAGATTTATAGATTTATACCTTTATAGATTTATATATTTTTTTGATCCTCATGACAGTGTAGTTCTATTTTTGGAGAAGTTTACCTGCAGGTTCTCTGGTTACTTCCTATTTCCCAAAATTATACCAGTAAATGGATTCCCTACTCTAACTTGCCCCATAGAAGCGAATTATTGTATGAGTGTGTGTGGCCATGATGTCCTGCATCCCATCCAGGACACCTGGGTCACAAACACTCACACAGTAATTCACTTCTATGGCTTCTCTTGGGCAATTTAAAGTAGGCAAACCATTTACTGGTATATTTTCTGGGAGAAAACCAGTGCTCCTAGGCTTTGGATTTACCACAACAAAGATACATGGTTACCAAACATAAAGCTACTCAGTTTGCTGAATGCACAGAATTAAAATAATAAATAAAAATAGTTTACCATTTTCTTCATGCAACTTTTCTGAATTGAGATTCTAGCATTTTCCCTCTTTCGTTTTTCCGCAAAATTTTACCTTAAATTGGTCACCTGCAAATTCCCTCCCACCAGCCAGCTCTCTCCTGTCACCTAATGGGAAGGGGCTCCTCTAAAACACATGAAGCCTGCTAACCATATTTAATGCACTGCTGCTTATGTTGCATTAGATGAGAGCACAACACACTAAAAAGATTAGCTGTTGACCCTTTTCTAAATACATGAGCTTACACGTGCCAATGATTGGCTAATGTAGCTGTCACCCAGAGCACATGGTAAATTGTGTTCCTTTGGCTCCTATTTTACAGCATTTTTATTGTGGATACTGAAAGTCTTTTCAGTATAGTACACTTCCTTTTCATCTACCTGTACTGCTCAATTCAAGCAACTGCAAATTCATCAAACTATTCTAATAATATTCTAAATGTTCTGATTTTGGTTCAAAACTGCATTGGTTCAAATTCCAGCATAACCAAGCTGCCACTGCTGGGGACTTAAACAAAGCCCTTAGCCCTTACCTGCTCAGTTGTAGGTCACTCCAGGGAATGTTGCCAAAAAGTTGTCTGCCAAATGGCATAAATGTAAATGTAAATTCTATATTCATTATCTATTGTATTACTTTAACATATTTTGTGTTCTGCTAATAAAATTTGAGAAAAGTATCTGATAGTCTATGTATTTAGTTATTTTCCAAGTAGCTTACAAGGCTTGGGGAGTCAGTGATTGTACTGCTGTAATTTGAAGTAGTTAGCTAATTTTTAATACATAATATTCATTATATAAGTCAATCAAGAGGACACATTGTTGGTCACTTCAGCCTCATCTGTCTGTTTAATATGAATTTCTAGCGGTTTGCTTTCTTTTTTAGATATCACAGTTCTAAATAGCTTTATTGTCCGCTTATACTCATCATCCTCTGACATCTTTTCTGAAAAACACTAAGGAGAAGGACACAACAATTATAAACATTTCTTTCTATTTTGTGTAGCAACAAGCAGCATGTTATACTTTGAACTGTGCAGTTACACTGCGCTATTACAAACGAACACCTCTAAACATATGGTCTTGTTCACTCATTTTATATCATTAGTGACTAATTACTGTTTTAGTATCTTACAACTGGAACAGTACTGAAGTCATTTTCTACACTAATCCTCCGTTTCTACATGAAATTGAAAATAGTTAGCAATAATCAAAATGTTGCTATTTGTTCCTGCTCATTGAATTTTATTTTACAAACTATTTGCAAGAATAGTAGTTAATTATCTCATATCATAATGGCAAAATACTACTATTAAATAAATAGTAGTATTATTAACATTATTTATGTTATTACATTAAAATTAAATCACAACCTTAATTACAGACATGGTACTACATACAGGCAAATACTTTATTTTCTTAATCTCTCTAGAAAACATATTTCATTTTAAATATTTTGCCTCGTTCAGCTTACATCAGAAGCAGTCTGGGATACATCAAGATGCATTTCCAAACACACTACAAATGACGTGATTGTAGTATGTAGTTTGAGTGATCCGGTCACTATGCATTTTCAAGGCTCATTTGTCTCGTGTTCACACCTACAGTATATTTAGCACTGATCACTTAATTTGATCACATAGCATGTAAACTAAAGCCAGGTGTGAACAGGACCTATGTTTTTTGAATGCTATACCATTCATGTTCAAATATCTGGGAAAAAACACATGAATGTAGTGGTCAGAGTCTGTACACAAAATGCTTTGGACGTATAGTACATTTTGGCCATATAGCACACTAACAGTGTTCTGCAATTAACTAATAAATAAGAGAACAGCATAGTCAGTTAGTTATTAATAAATGTTTTCTGTTGTCACATTATATTGTCACTTCGTTCCTTTTTTTTAAAACTTTTTTCACTAAAAAGTATAGATATTTCAGAAAATAAGTATTTTTGGACCACTAGGTGTTCGAATATTTATGTGTTGCAGCTGTGTATCTAGAGTTGAACCAGATAACAAATGAAGCTGATAAGCCTCCGTGAGTGGCGTTAACAAAGCAAAGATAGAGCCACTGAGAAATCTTTTTTCCACAATATACTCTGAAAAGGAAGCAATACTTTTTGAACCATTATTATTATTAATTCATCATTTCAATTAATCTACATGCTTTGTCTTGGTCACAAACGTTTGACCAAAAACAAATGTTTGTGGGAGGTGGGTAGAAAACAAAGAAATTTGAGTTGACTCCGTTAACCCAAGATCAGGATTCAATCATTTACTGTATAGCTATGAGGCTTCTGCATTTCCCTGGTGCACCACTACGAACTATGTAGCCCTTGAAATGATGCATCATCATGATCATAGAACATTATTAAAGCAGCATAAATAAACTCTTTGCTTATATTACTTCTTTCATTTCTTTCAAAAATTTTAGATAGACTGTGACTTTCTTGAAATTGCAGCCAATGATCTGAGCTGTTGATATAAAGCAAAACAATAAATGAATAACCTCAGAAACAAAAATAAGAGCCAAATTCAGAGATAACAATGCTCTAGATAAGAAAACCAGGTTATATGTCACATGGAATATTCCAAAATCTTTGATCTGTACATGTACACATGGTGCATATAAAGGTTCTGTAACTCTTCACTCTTATCTCATGTTGTCCACGCTACTTTTCTTCTTTAGAGTGGTCTAGGATATATTCTCGGAAATGTTCAAGCTATGATAGATTGTACAAACTCCCTCGCATCATTGCACATGTTCCTCTGTTCATTAATTCTGTGAACATGTGAGCATTTGTTTAAGTTCAGGAATTTTGATCTTTGCTGTATAATCTTCATGCAAAAGTCATCTATACTATATTACAAACTATAAATACAGCAGCAATAATATTAATATAGGTTTCAGTACTTTAAATATATGTGTTGGAGCTACTTGAAGAAAAAAAAACATGAACACTGAAGACCTCTCCGGAAGAAGCTATTAGGTCAATTAATACAAATTATTACATATATGTATATACATATTTTTTGTGCCTGATTTGTTGAGTGTGTCTGTGTTATTATGCTAATGTTAAATATGGATTTTTCTTTTAGGTCTGTGCAGCTGCAAAACATGTAATTGAAACATAAGTAATAGTTTTGAAAGAAATTAAGCCACAGTGACTTCAGTGGTCACTTTAAAGTGAAGGCCAAAGTTTCACAACCGCAAAAAAAACGTCTCAGTATTGGGGCTTTAAATGTTGTACTATTAGAGAAGAATAGAATGAAGCCAGAGAAATGGCTAATGGAGCTCGATGCGAATGTAAAAATTGAGAAAAGGTATAATGTGGATACATGATAATGATTTTATCATTGTACTACTCATAAATGTTACCATTACCATGTTCTTAACCTTGTAGGTTTCATGACAACCCTTTATTTTCATTGGAGGGGAGAGCCAGCACAATTGTTTTATTCATTTTCTTTTACAACAGCTTTTAAAACTTTTGTCCACTCTGGCTGGAGATATTTGTGAAAAATCGATTTTGTCCTAGTTAATAAAAAAAAAGTTTTTATTATTGTTTCTTACTAGCTCAACTGTGTAGTTGTGTACACCAATCAGATTTTGTGGATGCTACTTCAAATTGATGTAGCACATCTCATCTCTCACTTTTTATAACAGAATAATGGTTAAACTACTTAAATAGTATTTATATAGGCCGTACCGTAGTAATCACATTTACTATGATATGAACAAACACAAAAAAAAAAGTCGTACAAAGGACTTCAAATAATGTGGCTTTCAAATATGGACCATACCTACATAGTGCAGAGTTGGAATGTGTCTTAAATGTGGAAATGTGGATTGTTTAAATTTTACTGTTAGTAAAATAGTAGCACAAAAACATCTGTCTCAAAAACCAAATATTTCTTATATTACTTTTTTTTAATAAAGTACACTGAGATTTTTCTTCAAAAGAAAAAGATCAAACAGGGATGTGAGTCCTGCTCAAAGACATAACACACACTGTAAGATTTTTAAAGATTAATATTTCCTGAGGTACATATCAAGGTTACGAGACTTTCAAGTATTGTTGCATGCAAGGTTCTCTCTGATGAGCAAACATATACAGTTTCTATCAATGGGAGTGGGACGTATATAATCTGCTATATAAATTATTTATTAAGTCATTTAGCTCAAATGGAACATATCACTCCTTTTACTATACTATGAATCACTCCCCCTTACTTGTGTATAATCACTCAGATGTACAACCGGAAACTACTTCATTCCTTTTGTGCCATTGACCTCTTCCTCTGTGTGGACAGATCCCTAAGCAGTGGACAAAAACAGTTATATAGAGATAAGAGGATTATAAGCCAACATCACTGTCTCGTCCATTAGAAGCATCCTGCAGCTGGCTCATCGAACACTCTGGAAAGAGGCGTTAGACACTGGAACAAGAAGACCAGGATGTGTAACAGATCTTATTCGAGACATTGTCTCCAGAGCATTCGGAAAGCAGAAGAGAAGAAAGTACTGTATGTATACGCTGGATTTGCCATGGCCTTTTCTGTGAAATGTCATATTTGTTTCCATGGAGTGGAAAGTGAAGAGGAAACTATATAATGTAGTTACTGCATGAACGTTTGATGACGTGAACTGGTTATACTCATGGTTTGAACATCAGATGGTTTGGCTTCATCCCCATCAGTCTGTGCAGCATCAGTAATTTAGCTGTCTTAAGGATGACAGATGGATGATAGCAGGAGGCTGGTGATGACAAACTAAAATCTTTACTCTAGCATGTTCTCTTTAGCCTTCCATGTACTGAACTTTGATTGATAGATAATCAATAAAGAAATACATGCATACATACATACATACATACATGCATACATACATACATACATACATACAAAAAAGTGTTTTACAGTTCTGTCAAAAAGAACATGTGTTTGTAATTTACATGTACCTTTAACCTAGCAATTGTAGTTTGTACACAACAAATAAAAAAAAAATTTGTATCAGAAGCATCATCATCATCACCACCCTCTTCATCTTACATGAACTAATCATCATTTTCTAAATTTAAAATCTGCACACATAATTCATTGTGAGATTTATGCCACTTAAACACTATTTTAAGTTTTTTAAGTTGAACTTCACTCCATAGTATCTTTGTTAGTATCTTCATAGTATCTTCGTTTTTATTTCATCAGTTTTTATTTTACTACATTTCAGAAGAACATGCCATTCCTGGCTACTTTGAAGTAAATACATACATTGTGTTAAATGAAACCCTGTCGTGAGACCACAAGCATAACCCCACTCTTCTGGTAAGAGTTTAATGTGGAGTACGTGTGCTCTCAGTGTGTCTAATAAAACATTTACTTAAAAAGTTTTGATGCCAAGGAGAATGTAAAGTATTGTATTAAATAAACAATGAAAGAATTAAATTATGAAAGTTTTTTTTTTTAATCAATCAGTAGTTGTATTTTTTTAATACTTAAGAATATTCACGGGCAAGAAAGTTTGCACTTTTGTTCAAGTCGAAATGTAAAAGTGAAACTTTTACATTTTTAAAAAGGGGTTTTGTTTTTCTACTCAGATACAGGAATTGTGTACTAGTATCAACTGCTAATATCTATCTAAAATACATAAAATACCTCTATCATTCATTTTCATTTAGCTGATATAATACCAAGATGGACTTCATATATAGAGTATCTACATTATTTCCTGTTGGTCCATTGACAACACACACACACACACACACACACACACACACACACACACACGCTATATATATATATATATATATATATATATATATATATATATATATATATATATATATATATATATATATCATATTTTCATATAGTTCTAGTTCATATAGTTGTTGTTTTTTCCTTTTAGATTTAGTATAGAAAACAGGTCATGTTTCAAAATATTTGTTGACGGTGTAGTATACAAACTTTCCTATAGCTGGACACAAAAATTCACAGTGTATTTTCTTCACGATTTTCCTTTCCTGGTTTGATGTGAGTGATTACAGTGATCAGTTACTGTATGAAAAACAGATGGATGATAGTTTTGTAGTTATCTGGCAACACGTAATGGCCTATAGGGGGAAAAAGAGCTCTCCAGTAAGATTCAACGAATCTTGTCAAGTGATTTAAGTATAGGGGGAATTCAGAATGAGGTTTGACGAAAGAGAGATACTGTAACTGTGGATGGCCTCCAAGATTGCTGTCTTCTGCGGAAACTGATATGCGGATGCCAAAGGTTGTGCACTAATCAGAAGGAGGTATAATGGAAAAAAGCAGCATTTAGGTCAGATCGTCTGTTTAGAATTTGTTCCCCATATTTCCTATGTAAAACTCAATAGCGGTAATGCTGGAATTTATGTGAAATCATGTATCAAAATCTATCTATCTATCTATCTATCTATCTATCTATCTATCTATCTATCTATCTATCTATCTATCTATCTATCTATCTATCTATCTATCTATCTATCTATCTATCTATCTATCTATCTATCTCAGTAAAGGGCCATGCATTTCACACTTCCGCTTTCAGTGATGTCTGGCCTAAATCAATCCACATCATAATGCTCTCATTATGACACCATGGCTATAGAACTCATCAATATTATACGCATTATAACAGAGCTGCATCACAGAGAGGTATCACATGCATGCACCACTGTCATCACTGAAGGCCTAGGTATATTTACTGACACTGAATAAAACATCATGACATTATAACAGTTTGACAGGTAAAGTGCATAACAATGATTATCTCTTCTTCATAGCTGTTAGTGTGTGGGATATATTAGGCAGTGCGTAAACAGTTTGTCCTCAAAACTGTTGTGTTAGCAGCAGGACAACTGGGCAAGCAATAAATAAAATAAAATTAAATTAAATTAAATTAAATTAAATTAAATTAAATTAAATTAAATTAAATTAAATTAAATTAAATTAAATTAAATTAAATTAAATAAAAATTTAATATTTTATTTTTATTTTTTTCCCCCATATTCTGCATGGCAAAATCAAAAGGTCACTGTGAATAAAATTCGGCCCTTGGACCATAGTTTGGCCCTAGATATGAATATGGTGTTTTAAAAATGCTGTAAATTTGCAAAAACTTTTATACTTTCCTCATGCTCTTGATTGTGTATGTCTACAATGTAAATGCTTTTGCATAAGTACACTCCATATTTTCCTTTTAGTTTTAGATGTATATAAATATAAAATGGATTAAAAATTATTTCATGATGTTTTTAAATTATTTAAGGAAAAAAAACATTTTTGATGTCTATGAGTATATTGTAAGAAATATTTTTTCCCCTTTTCTTCAGGGAGAATGCGGGATGCTGAAATTAAGATTTTACACTGAAAAGATTTGTGTTAAATGTGAATAATAAATCATGGTATTTAAAATCCCCGCTATGTCTGCTGGCTGCTGAGTGTAATACGGCATACACAGCATCTGATCTTTGTAATGTATTATACGGAGAGCACTTAGCTTCTGCATATCAGAAATAATGACTGAAAACATCTTTAATGTTTCCAAATGTTATTGGATAACACTTAAAAGCAATCAATTCTAAGATGTGAGAAATGAGGTGAGAGATGTCAGGAAAATTGTTATTTATGATTCCTTTACTTACTAATAAACCAATTTGCACAAATGACATTCATACAATTTTTCATCTTTTTAACATTGTAAATTATTATTAAACATCTTATGAGGATTAAAATTAATTTCATGTAAATGAACTTAAAAGCAGAAACAATGCAATTAAATTCTTCATTATAATAAAAGTACCATTTGTTAAGTCCAGTATTTCTTACTATAAATATTCTCACTAGAATTCTTTTACTATAAAGTGTGAGGATTAGTAAGGAATACATTTCTGTATTTATATGTAATGTACATATTAACTGTGCATATTTATATTCTAAAATAACAGTAGTGTGTGCAATATTGTTTAGATATTTCTTTCTGTAGAACATCTGGAATACCACAAAATTCTTTATTTTTTACCATTTATGGATGCATTGCTATATGTCCTGTATAATGTCATCTATTCGTTTACTAGGCAAATTGGGAATTTTCATGCACTTGAATATAAATCAAGGATGTAATATGTTAAGCACACTGAGGAGACCTACCACAGTTTTTCCCCTTTTTCGGCTCTTTTTTTTCTTCCAGCTGTACACACTCCTCTATACATGTTTCATAGTCTATTTTTACTTCCACGTGGGATGAACACTTCTACAAGGAATGCCCACAGGAACGCACAATAGCCTCTGATGAAATAACCGGTCAAGTTCGAACCAATTTATCTATCCAGCTGGTGTTATAAGCCTTTCCATCAACTTTGCACCTTAGAGACATTCCAGGACAATAATGTTTATCAGAAATGTAACAGGTGCACTGTGATGTGTTCGCCTCTAAGTGTTCTGGCTTTCTGCAGGTGTTTTAGGGACTTAGAGACCATGCTCTTTCTCCTTTTTTTTTCAGTCACAAAATTTTACTCTCAAAGATGTTCTGAATATTACTAGGTTTCAAGACCAAATGCAATTTTCCCTGAACTCCGGATTTTCTGTAGTTAACTAGAGACACCTAGTGGTACAATTGCAAACATGTTAAGCCTAAATTTACCTCACAGACACAAGTCTCTTTACACCTTGCTCACTCTCGAACCAGTGGTGACCAAAGCTGGATATAAATAGTATCACTAAGTTGCCACACTTGAGCCCTTGATCAAGGCCCTCAACCTCTGTGCTCCAGGGGCGCTGTATCATGGCTGACCCTGCACCCTGACCCCAGCTTCTTAACATCTCTGAGTTATGTAAAGAAAGAAATTCACTGTACATGTGACAAGTAAAAAGCACTTTTACCTTTACCAAACCTTTTTTCTATGAAGGGCCAAAATTCGACCAGATGACATACCGGTAAAAGCATGAAGATGTTTAGGTGAGATGGCAGTGGAGTTTTAACCAGATTGTTTAACAAAATTCTGGAAGGTGAGAAGATACCTGAGGAATGGAGAAGGAGTGTGCTGGTACTGATCTTTAAGAATAAGGGAGATGTGCAGACCTGCAGTAACTACAGGGGAATAAAGTTGATCAGTCACACCATGAAGTTATGGGAAAGAGTAGTGGAAGCCAGGCTGAGAGAAGAGGTGACCATCTGTGAGCAACAGTATGGTTTCATGATGAAAAAGAGCACCACAGATGCAATATTTGCTTTGAGAATGTTGAAAGAAGTATAGAGAAGGTCAGAAGGAGCTGCATTGTGTGTTTGTGGATTTAGAGAAAGTGTACGACAGGGTGCTGAGAGAGGTGTTGTGGTACTGTATGAGGAAGTCAGGTGTGTCAGAGAAGTATTTGAGGGTGGTGCATTAAAGTTTGGTTGGTTTAGAGTGGCAGGAGTGATTTGTGATTGAAGAGTATCTGTAAGAGTGAAAGGGAAAGTTTACAGGACTGTGGTGAGACCTGCGATGTTGTATGGATTAAAGGCAGTGGCATTGAGTAAAAGACAGAAAGTGGAGCTGGAGGTAGCAGAGCTGAAATTCTAATTGGGAGTGACGACGATGGACAGGAGTTTATTAGAGGGAAAGCGCATGTAGGACGTTTTTGGGGACAAAGGATGAGAGCTGATAGATTGAGAATTATGCTGAACTTTCACCTATGGTTTCTTTTCCTAAAGTACAATTAAAGAACAGTAAAAATATCTATTCCGGTGCCTCCAAAATGTAATGGGTACAGTTGATCAGTACATTCTCAATAAATCCCGAAAAACATTTATCCTGGATTATCAACAAAAAAGATATTTATAATTCTGAGCCAATCTGCAGTAAAACTAAATAATCACAGTAAATTAAAGAAATGTTCAATTGTACTTCTGAACTTTGAACCCAAAAAAAATAAAAAACAATAATTCCCCTATGAATATCTCCTTATGTCTATTGTAAACCACAATTTCTCTGTCTGTATCCCTCCCTGCTGTAGGGTCATCCCTGAAGAAAAACCGGGAAGAGTTGTGGGCGATCGCAACTCCATTGGCACACAAGAGTCAACCAGTTAACACCTGGCTGAAGGGAAACAAATTGAGACGGTATACGTTATCCCCGTGCTGACTGAATTTAATCCGAATGTCTCCAGATATTACTAGTTCCTAGCACCCCCATTTATTTCCCTGCGCTTCCTCTCCCTTTTTTTTCCCGCGTTCCCCCAATTAAGTCCACCTCCGAAACCTGATTGGACAAACAGTATGTCCCTCATACAGGGAGAAAATCCTCATTGGCTATTTTTTGATTCCAAATCAAGATACAATATATTCTTACAGTATAACAATAAAACCATTTTTCATTAAATGGGTTGAAAAATAAAATGCACACAATGAAATATCATATACATTATCCTAAATCCCTAGTATGTTCCATATATAAGATATTAACTATTTCAAATGTGGAAAGTAAGCAGTTTAAAACTAAGAATTGGACATTATAATGATTACTACTATAGACTAAGAAATAGTTCAATATGGTTTCATGTATAGATCCCCAAAATGGTTAGAACCTCAAGAAACCTTAGAATCAGAATCAAAAATAGCTTTATTACCAAGTATGTTTACACACACAAGGAATGTGACTTGGCGACAGCAGGAAGAAGAATTGCTGAGCTCAGAGCCGTGGCTGCCATTCGCGGCGCCATCATTATGAATCTCTGTTCATTACGAACCTCTTTTTATTTTAGATATACTATAAATTCTGGACTTCGCCATTGTTTTATTTTTGCTCAGTGTGATAAGTATAGATTTAAAAGTTCACAATTTAATGTAATGGGACTAAAATCTAGGCTTCAATTCTGGTGCTGACATGTTTTCTAATCTAGTTGTTACTGTGGTCTGTTTTGTGGTTTTTATATTAGAAAGAAAGAAAGAAAGAAAGAAAGAAAGAAAGAAAGAAAGAAAGAAAGAAAGAAAGAAAGAAAGAAAGAAAGAAAGAAAGAAAGAGAAAAGAAAGGAAAAAAAAGAAGGAATACATTTAATCTGAAAATCATTACAAATCTTTGTAGTTAATAACATTTTAAGCTTAATCATTGCTGATGACAGCTTCAAATTGACAGAAACACAGAGCAGCACAGGAAAACTAATTATTTTACATTTACAATCGTACCATGGAAAAACAACCCACTTGCAAACACACACACACACACACACACACACACACACACACACACACACACACACACACACACACACACAGGAAGAGAAAGAGAGGATCAGAGCAAGCAGTCTGTCTTGAAAAGTCATCATTTACTCTCTGTTTTATTCCTTGTGCGCAGCTCATCACAGGCATAAAGGTAATTAATATCACTTTAAGATCAGATTACTTTGTTGTATTCTAAATATTGCTTCGTGTGTACTCTTTAAAAACATTTACATGAAAGGAATAGAGAGTATAATCCCTGAAATAGCATTGATGTGTCGTCGCCAAAACTACAAATCCTGACAAATCAGACTGCAGTACAATGCTAGATCAAATCCTCATAATATAACAAACAAATCAACAGCTTCATAGCCGCCATTACTATAGTAATATAATATTTGAATAATAATTCTGACTTATATAGCTTAAGCAAGCATAAGTGCTAAAACATTTTTTGTAAAGCCTCAGTAGACAGATAGTGTTTACAGTGTTTGGCTGCATGAATTTGGACTCAGTCAGGAAGCATTAAACTGTCTACAGCTGTTAATATTGAAAGAGAAAGTAAGCCAGTACAATTGCAGGACTGAGTATCTATCAAGGATGAAAAGGATATATTTATTTAGAATAGGATTTAGGATCAAGGATAATGAAGGTATTTTGGTTTAATAAATAAGCAAGAATGAAACAAATACATTCCTGAGACACTCCTGTTTCACCGTTTTCTTAATGTTGCTGCAGTGAACTGATTGGGGAAAAGCGAACAACAAGAGAATTCTTTTATAAATGGTTTTTGTATACAAGGCTTGACTACTTACAGAAATAAACAGGAAAAAAAGCTAAGCCATACTAAGATGTTTCATCTATTTTTTATTAATTCTTGCTAATGTACTGACCAATGAGTTGCTAACTATTTAAAAGTTTTCATTTTATTTTGCATTTTAGGCTTGGTTCATTTTGTTATGCCCAGGAATGTATTTAGACACCTATTCACACCTCTTGTTAATTGAATGTAATCTGCCTACCTGCATTTTTTTTGGACTGTGCAAGAAAAAGAGTGAAATTTAGGTCTACCAGGGAAGCAGGAGCTGTAAGGAGGCAACGCTACCCACTCCACCATTGTGCCAGGTGAATGACTTTACTGTCACACTGGTTCTTATCATAAAATCACGAGGCATGTCTGGTAACACATTTAACAATGCTGAGGCACACCAATAAGAGACAATTCACCCCATCACCACCAGAGGGCCTCTCTGTCAAATTCTAATTGTTTTTGACATTATTTGTATATTGGATTGCAGACCCTTATTCAGACCCTTACATTTTCTCATGTCCTGTCATTACATTAGTTACAGTCGTCTGACCTGCTTCATTCTCTCTGAAGTTATATACAGCGTATTTACTTTAATTTTCCATGTTCATATCTAACAGGATATGTTGGATATGTACCGGAGGCGGTCGCTTAGTGGTTAAGGCATTGGACTTTGGCCATTTGAACAAGGTCATGTAAAGTAGACAAAGTAGATTTAGTGATTCATTACAGGTGTGTTTATAATAATTTGTGCATTGTGGAGCCAATGAAGAGACTGCCACTAACCTGCAAAGAGCTGTCAGAAAGTATTCATTGAATGGGAAGAATAGCCAAAAAGTGCTTCTTCAATAATAAGATAATGAAAACTTAAGGAGGATTGAGCAGCTTTAGATAGCTCAACATGTTGCTATTACATAGCAAAATTTTGCAATGTGATCGCTGTATCTCGAATATAAGATACGATCATAAGAGATTAACGAATGTAATTCTGGACCTTTTCATCTCCACGGGTTTATCCAGTTACACTTTGGATGCCCTCCAGAGGATACTATAATATGTGACTCACATTGTAATTTATTTTATATAGACCAGACAGCACCTGTAGTGCACCAGGCCTGCATGTGTTTCAGTACTTTAAAATGCCGCAAATCTTTTCCTTTAAAAGATTAGGATCAGTCAGTGGGTCAAAATGTAGGGTTACACATCCTAAAGGATAGAGACACAAGGCGTTCAGTAGACAAGACATATCTTTGAATGGCATGTATGGTATCAAAGACCTAATGTGACAATGCTTTTAATCTTTGGTTTAAAAAACTGCTTAATGCAAGTTTGTGGAATTTCATCCTCTGTGATAGAAAAATGTTAGTATAAGATATTTATGGAAGGTTGTACTCTGCCTTATCCACACTTATTATTCGCTGTGGTTCAGATCTAGATAAATAACATATAACAATTTGTATGTACTTATGTAATGTCTACTATACTGGTCTTTTTGCAAGTCTTTACCCTTCTTCATTCAGGGTGAAGGGGGGCGTGGCACCATTGGTGAATCCTGTATTTCAAAAGTCTGTAAATGATGTCAATTTGCCGTTTGAGGTGAGGAGAAAGCATACAATGTGTTACTATTGTACACGTTTGTTTATGTTTCTGCAAAAAGATGCAGCAATTGGGATTAAAGTAACTAAAAGATTATCAAAAACGCCATTATAAATTGATTGTAAAAGCAGTAAGCTGACTTCTCATTCCGACTTGTTAGATTCTGCTGGACGGACTGGAGTTTGATAATTAAGAAGGCCAGTTTTCAGTACATGACAAAGAATTAGCAACACTTCGTAAGATGCAAAAGCTAGAAGTCATCTGTGAGGACATATTCCCAAATCGGTGCCAGAAGTTTGCCCATGACCCAAGACGTGGGTGTTCTTAGGAGGGAAGACTTTGAGCGCACAGTGCTGAGTTTGGTGTACACAACCAAGAAAATAGCTCAGGCCAGTGAGCAACATCAACAAACTGAGTGTTTATCAGCTTCTACAAAGCCATAAAACATGACTTAACCATCAACTAGATTATCAATCATTTCTCACATGTAAGCTCGGCATTTTTTTTCAATGACAAGCAATCCATTTTGTGCTGAAAATAGGCATGGGTAGGGATTTGAAGGGTTTATATGTTGATATTTCTAAAAGCATTATACATTTTAATGAAATCACACAAGCAAACACACAAGCACACATACATACAACACTCATATATACCGTATGTAAAACTTGTATAGCATTAGAACCATTTAATTCTAAATCTTAATTTAATTCAGGTTTTATGGTTAGTTTTGAAATTTCATTCTTAATTATGAACAAATACATTTAGAAAAATGCAAAATGCCTCATTTTGAACAGAAAAAAGGGTTTCTGTGTTCAGTTGCTTAATGTGAATCAACCGATAGATTGAATGCTTCATAATTTTCTACATAATTAATATACTTAATACTTTTTAATTTACATTCAGATTTTAGAAATACTATTTCAGTTCAAAATTCAGATTCATGTCATACAATTTTTAAATAATAACATTCAAATTAAAATCTTTGCAAATAATTACAATTTAACATCACATAATTCTAAGACTGTAGTTTACAAGAAAAGGTCTGTACTATTTTGGTTTATTGAAGCACAAACTAATGCAAAACCACAGTTCTTCAGAGCAATGCTACATTCAAAATATCATAAAATATAATATGGTTACAATATAACATTCAAGATCATCTGGAAAATTGGTTCAGATATAAAATAAATACATCCAAATCATAAACAGCTGCCTCAGCTCACCTAAGTTCTGAACATATAACATTTTACAGTGACTTTAACTTTCACAGTTTAAATCCACACTGGGATATTAAAACATTATTTAACAAAAAATGTGGTGGTCCTTCTAAACAATTTTTCATTAAGAGTCGCTATTACAGTGCAACTGCTACTATGATATGCGAGTCATCATTGCACTTTTTTGAGAGAACAGAGCTATTGGATGAGTCATTACGTGGTCTGGCTTTATGTGAGGGGCAAAAAGGTATATATCTAACCCAGGAGTAGGAGGCAAAGTAAGAACTGATGTTACAGGGAAGGTTGTAGACCTCCTCACTTTCTGCAGTGTTCTCAGACTCTTCTTCATTCACCTTGTTCCACACAGTCATGCCTCGCTCATGTTTTGTTCCTACAGGAGCAATAAAAAAAATGCTCGGACAAGATCACTATAGTTTAGTCAATTAATTACGTTTATTTTAGGCTTATTACTGAAACTATTAATTCTGAGGTTTAGTGTAAATGAATTTCAGCCAGGCTTAAGGAAATGCTGTGTGCTGTATGCAACTCACCTGGGATTGTGTTATCTAGAATAAATCCAAAAAATCCTCCAACAAACATGCTGGTTGTTAAAAGAACCTGGAAAACTTGATCCAGTTCCACAATTCCTGAAGCATAGACATTAGCATATAAATACATTAGTCTGAGACTGTGAAATTTGTGACATTTGTATATATATATATATATATATATATATATATATATATATATATATATATATATATATATATATATATATGTGTGAAAAATATATATCCTTTATCTGCTTTTATCATCAGCAAATGTGAAATAATGTGATGTCGTCTTTTATCATTTTTATTGTGCAGTTGCAACACCAATAAACACACCTGTGTTTAAGGCATCAGGATTTTTTATTATCCAGTTTGGAATGACAAGCCCCGTAAACATCGAGAAGCCGAAGATAAAGATGTTACGAGAAGAGTTCATATCTGCATACTATAAAGAGATTAGCACAGAGTTTAATTTTGGTTATTTGGTTATTACAATACGTCATCATTCTCAACTGAAAATAATCATCCCACCTGTAGATTTTGCACCCCGACTGCAGTTATGATGCCAAACATAACTAAAAGCATCCCTCCAATGACTGGTGTCGGGATCGTACTAAACATGGCTCCGATTTTTCCAAACAACCCCATAATGATCATGATGACACCACTGGCAACAATCACAATGCGGCTACCAACCTGCACAGGAAAAGTAAAAAATAACATTTTACAAAGTTTTCATCTATTTTATAACATTACTCAAATCCTGTGGTGGTGTATCTTAAATTATGGAGTGGTCTGAAAGAACTTAACAGCCTCTCACCTTAGTGATGCCCAGTGCACCTACATTCTCACTATAGGAAGTGGTACCATTTCCCGTCCCCCATGCTCCAGCCAACAGGCAGCCAAGGCCTTCAATCCCAATCCCCCTGTTGATTGCATGTCTGGGTGGAGGTGGAGCACCACTTAACTTGGCACAAGCATAATAGTCACCTATTGACTCAATCATAGAGGATATAACTCCTGCCAGGATTCCTAACACCCCTGCCAGGCTCACAGTGGGCAAACCCCACTGACCTACAATTTCAAAGGCAACGAATTCAGAAAAAAAACTGCCAGCTAAAACCATTTCAGTGAACAATTTACATAATATGCACAGTATACTGTAGATTAATTCAGTTTGACTCCATTTAATAACTTATATCTGCTTCAGGAATGTGCATTATATGTATATAGACATTATATGCTCTCTTTTTTATATGTTCTCTTTAAAAAAAATTCACTTTGTTTAGTAAATGTGAGCAGCATTGAATTTATTGTGATGTCAGTAGTGGTTAGTGGCTCAAATTTAGGTAGATTTGCTTTAAGAATAAGTAGATTTTATCTAACCTACTATCTTTAAATTTGATATTAATGTGTATAAAGTGTTTGCATGTATTCAGTGCTTTTCCATCAAAAAAGCATTGTGGTACTGTTGGTTTTATTTCTATATTTCTTAGTATTATTTCTTAGTATTTAATTTTATTCATTGTGGCGAAGTGTGCCCTTTCACTTTGCCCTGCTTACCAGCCAAACACAGAGTCACAAAACTCTAGACACAGAAACACACAGTGTAATAGCCTATAATAGATATGCAACAATAAAACCTTTACTATTTAATTTTCTAACCAATGTATTGTACGATATTGTTAAAAGCCTTTACTAACTTATTTTAACCTAATTAGATTCTTCCTGTTAACATCACTATCTTTTATCAATTATGTTTTTTATTTGAAACCTTGTGCAACACTGTTATTCATGTATAATAAAAATTCCATGCTGTTATGAATATAACATGATCTGGTCTCTTCTACATACAGGACCTGAGCTTACAGAAACCTATGACTAGCTAATGTTACTGTATCTTTATGGCTAAAGAAACTGTGCTATACCTTACTTTCTTTAAGCATTGCCAAGATTCCTATTGATAATTTTGGGATTTAAAATTAAAGAAAAAAAATCTAATCTTGCCAAGATATAAGAGTAATTTTTATGACATTAAGTGGTTATTACTTTGTCACTTCCTGCCATGTGATAGTCAGCAGTTGAATAACTAATTTTAATTTTTTTAATGAATTTTTATCTCTTAAAAATGTGGAAGTGACGGAATACACATAAACATCAGATCTTATTTTTTCTGATTATTTTTTCTGGCACACTTTGTAACACCGACACACCATGTATGTGCTTTAGCAGTGTTAGTAGTTTTTAGCATCAACACAAGTTTATTGCCCCAGTGAAATTCCAGGTAACTCATTATCATACATGGCACAAAATAGAGCAGCAAAATAGAGTTTTGTTGTTTTTGTTGCTTTTGTAATAGAATTCAATTGTAGTTCGAGAGATACATGACTTATAAGTAAATACTGATTTAAATACAGATTTTAAATACCTGGATATGGGAACCTGAACCAAGGTGCATTTACCATTACATCTTTTTTAATGTCTGTGCGAGCAAGATACCCATAACGCTTCGGATCAGATGGGAGGACATTATAGAGAGTCAGAAGGTAACAGATCAACCATGAAACAGTAATGCCCAGGAGGACCTGTGGAGAAACAAGTTCAAAGAGGAATGCACAAGATTTCATTTAAACACCCCACGATGTTCAGGTTAAAAGCATTTTCTTTTTTTTCTTTTTTTTTTGCTTACCGGAAGAATCTGAAAGATGTTTATCTTGCGGATGTGAAACTTTTTGGTCTTGCTGTATGCAGGGAAAGGAATGGCAATGTGATGGAGATACTGGGAAAACATCACAATTAAACATGTTGTCCTGTGGAAAGAAAGTTAATGTTATGTCGCTTTGATATTTTACTTTTTACACCTTTTATACCTGTCCATTACACCCATATTTGCTTCTTCTCCCAGCTGGTGCCACAAACATACAAGTACACAACTGTGTGTCCTAAAGGGAACGATGGGGTTCAGACCTGTTCCAGCCTGTAACAGCCTGTTGTGTCATGTAAGGACCAGTTAAAGAACCAAAGTGGCATGCACAGAGCCTTGACCTCACCCCACTAAACTACTGTGAGATGAATTTGAATGCTGACTCCACCACACGTCTGTTCACCCAACATCAATGCCTATTCTCACTTATTATGCTCAATGAATACAAATCCATACTGTCACTTTTAAAAAACTGAACAGTGGAAGGTCAGCAAAGGGAGACTTTATCTAGAATGAGATGTTCAAAAAGCAGACATGGGTATGATAGTCAGGTTCACAAAACTGTCACAAAACTTTAATCATTTACTGTATAATTCACAATCATGTGTCTATATAATGATACGACTAAAATTGACATTGTACTTATGCCACTCTCAGTAAAAGTGAATAGTTGCACTTATTTGCACCCACATGGCTGAGATTCCCCAGTGGTTTCCTGCATTCATTCCAGTAGAATCAAACAAAGAAAGGCCTATAAGTGAGATGGTGGGTGCAATTGTCAGGGGACCAATGAATCGCATAAACAGACCAATTAGACCAGAGAATCCCACCAGACCTGGAACAGGGAGCCCACCATGATGGATCCCTGAATCTGTTAAAACAATATAAAAAAAAAATAGCAGTTGTTCCAAATACTTTAGCACAGTTTCCAATTTTAACTAAGCTCTTAAGTTCAACTGTAACACTCACCACCTGTATGCGACTTTGCCAGACCTGGATGAACTCAGGGGAGGATGTGTTGACCAGGGTGGCATTCTGGGTCCAGGCAGGACATACCCAATCTGGCATGGACAGCAAGGATGTTGTGGGTGCTAGAAGAGTAAACGTCCCACCTTGAAGAATAGGCAACCTATCATTAAGACGAGAGTTCAACAAAACATTTTACATTTAAGGTCATAAGAATGAGACATACCACATCTACATTTATTGCATTTGGCAGACACCCTCATTCAGAGCACTTACAACTAAGCAGGGGAGTTTTGGTGGGATTTGAACTTGTGACCTTCTGATCCAAAGTCCAATGCCTTAACCACTGTGCTACCAACTCCCATCTAAAGTAAACTTGATACTGTATGATTGAAAACTCATGATTCATTCTAGAATAGTTACCATCAGAAGTAAAAAAAGACATTTAAGTGGTGCTTGAAAGATTCTCAAAAGCCTTTTCTTCTCCGACTCGTTCTACAGTATACACAACAGAGCACTTATTTTGTCGATCTCTTTACGGTCATGGCATCCCATAAAAAATTCCAGTTAAGTCCTCAAGACTCTGATCCCCATTCCTCTGATATAGAGTTCCAGCATAAACAAACCAGTGGAATGTGGATTTAAAGTGTGTTGAACTCAGACATACAATTCTAAATTCTTATGTAAACCTATTAAAGTCTTCAGTTCCTGAGCTAATCAGTGTTCCACCACACACATATATATTTAGTGTTCAGATTTACTGTGCAATTTAAGAGAACTGTCTAATGGTCTAAACCTTAATTCAGAATAAAGAGAATAAAGCAATGTCACATATTTCTAGATTAAAAATGCTTAATCATAAAGGTTTTTTCATTATTTTAATAAACAGTTTTCCACATTGCTTCAGTACATTTTAAATGAGCTTTGGCCCAGAGAGGATGACAGCATTTTTAATCATGTTCACGTATGCCTTCTTCGTTGCATGATAGAGATTTAACCAGTGCTTGTGGATGAAATGGCAAACTGTGTAAACGGACAATGATTTCTGAAGTGTTATTGAACTCATGCTGTGATTTCCATTAAAGAATCATGACTGTTTTAAATGTAGTACCTGAAGTTCATAGGCTCATTGTGCACAGAGATTTCTCCAGATTCTTTTGAACTTTGAATGATAATTTTTACTGTAAATAATATTGAAGTGTTTTGCAATTTTATGTTGAGGAACATTATTCAGAAATTGTTCCACAATTTGTAGAAACAGTCTTTCACAGATTGATGAAGCTCTGGCCATCTTTACTTCTGGGAGACATGAGCAAACACTAAGATACTATATTAATACCCAATCAACTTACTGACCTGTCAATTAAACAAATTACTTGCAAAAAGTTTCTCCAGCTCTATCATTTTAATAACACAAGTTTTATAGACTTTTGTCACTCCGTCCCTATTCTTTTGAGACATGGTGCAATGTTTGATTAGTTTTCCTTTAAAATGGTACATTTTCTCAGTTTAAGCATTTGATATGTTTTCTAAGTTTTATTGTGAATAAAATATGGGTTTATTAGATTTGCAATTAAATGACTTCATGCCCATGATTTTCCCAGATGTCAAAAATTCCCACATTCCTCAAAGAGTGCTTTTAAAGACGATGACTACCTGATACCCAAGGTGACCTGCAATAAGGTGCATATTCCTGAAACAAAGAACATGGTGCTAATCAGGTGGCTCTGAGTGAGTCCATCATGTTGCAGACACAGACTCTGAGACAGGATAAGCGGGATGGCGAGGATTCCTCCAAACGCAGTAAGAAAGTGCTGAGAATAACAAAATGAAATGATTTATTGATTTTGTTTAAAGTTTAATATGTTTCATCAGTTACTCTAAAGGCTTTGTTTATTTTTAGGGTGAAGGAAATTAAATGGCAGAAAATTGCTTGAGAACAGGACATGAACTGACCTGAATTCCCAGGATGATGCACAGGTACCATGGTGGTACATCAGTTACACTGTAAGCTAGTTTGTTTCTATTGTCGTCTTCTGACAAGTCTGCATTCTGCCCCTCTGTCAAGCCACAGAAATTATTTATAATGCCATCAGCCTGGAAAGCAAAGATCAGCAGAATTATCCAGAGAGAGAGAGAGAGAGAGAGAGAGAGAGAGAGAGAGAGAGAGAGAGAGAGAAATATTATAAATGGGGAGTTCAAATATTTTTAAGTGCAGGATGCGTTTTATAAATGCATAATACATCATTTTTGGTAGACTATTGCAGCAGTAACGTAGCTTGATGTTTACAAAGACTGGTCCAGTTTATGCATTTCTTTATTTTGGATCCTACTGTATGTTAACTCCTAATGTGTTACGATGCATGAAGTTAAGCATAATGACAAAAAAGGTACACATACAGTACAGCAATGAAAAGGAAAGAGAACAAAACACAAAATACAAAAATAAACAAGAAAACTAGTAATTTTTTATTCAATTTTTTAAGTGAAATGATCTAGCAGCATGTGTCTGGGTAATGAGATCAGGCTGGGAAAGTTGAACACTGATTTTAAAACCAATTAGCTTTTTTTTTATTATATATGTTTATCCAAAATATAATTCAGTGTTCTAAAATACTTTCTATTTTATTCAAGGCAAATATTTGAATGCTTGACAAGTGTTTGTTTAATTATGACGTACTTTTTAAGGTTTTCAATTGGTTTACCCTCATGGACACAATCCTGTCACGTGAATGCTACTAATTTTGGCAAAATTCATTACTAGGTACTATACTTACGAATAAGTTTTATAACCATATCTGACCAAACAAAGACTTAAACAAAGTGTATTTTTCTATTAGGACCGTCTGGTATCAAAAGTAAATGTAAACAAACGTATACATAAGTATAATTAATCTGTACTTGATGTATACATAGAGTGTTTTTTACTTGCAGGTATGCTAGACATTAATTGCACCTCTCTAAGACCTTTTTAGACAAAGCATATCAAAGTGAAACTGCAAATATTACTGACACTTTCATTCTTTGTCTATAGCTTCAAAAATCTAAAGAAACTTGTAAATAATGTATACTGGACACCAGGAATACTTCCTTCAAAAGCATATTTAAAATTAGCTGGCAATATGCTAGCAGCAGGCTTCAACTAAATCAACCTTCTGGCTCTCCTTTTTAGTTGTGCTGTCATATCTATTATTGCTAAAGTCCTTACTTATACTCTGATCATCCTGCACAGTGTCCAAACCCATATGTAACAATAAGTATACAGTACCTATTTATGCATGTTCTCTCTCTCTCTCTCTCTCTCTCTCTCTCTCTATCTATCTATCTATCTATTAATGTTTTCTCTCCCTGTTTACCACCCCTCACCCCTTTGAGTTAAACATGATCCATAGATACCAGTCCAGTCCCTTTCTTTGTTCCGGACCTGCCTGATTCATCCTGATGCATTACCTCTCGATAGAATGTTTTTTAATTGGAGACTACTCACAGCTGAAGATGGTTGCACTTGATCAGTCTAAAGATCCTTTAAGCTACTGAGCAGGGCTTAATTTAAGAACCATGATATTGGATGTGGACTGTGACTAATATAAACAGCCTGCTACAATATCTTAGGACTAAAGTTGATACAAACTGTTTTCATCAGAGTACACTTCCTCATACCATTGCAAGAAGGTTTTCCTTGTCACTGCGGACAGTGGCTTGTTCATTATGGATAAACTTTTAAGGGATACACTTAGAAATGTAATTTATACAATTAAAGGTTATATTCTTAATACATTTAATTATATAAAAAAGGGGACAAGGTCTATTGTTAAAAGCTCTAAAAAGTGAATTATTACCAAATGTTAAATATAGGTATACTCCAGCACATTAGTATAAAAATATTTAAAAGTTAAACTTGTTATTATATTATTACTTGTTACATTATTATTATCATTATTATTAGTTATTATTTTATTATTGCATGTCCAAAACCCCTTCAGTTGTTGTTTTTAACACCTGTAGTAGATTCTATGACAGATTCTGTTCTCATTAACTAACTTAAGCATGAGCAACACAACAACGCTTAACAGGATTCCTAACATAGGAATGACTTGCACCAATAACACTGTTTATACTGAATAAGCAATAGGCCATAAATTCTAAGCAATAATAAATATATAAAAAAAATCTGATCTCTATCTGATAGCAACTAGTTCTGACCCAACCCTAGTATTTCAAAATTTGATAAAGAGAAATAAGCCACAATAGCTGATATCCAATAGATTTGAAAGAATGGAATTGAAATACATTTGCTACTGGTTGGGAGCAATGATGTTAATAAAAGCTTTTCAAATTTATTAGCACTAAATTACAGTTATAATCAAGTTTCTGCAAAGACAAATGGCTTGATAAAATCATAACCATAAACAGTATACTTGTATAGTGTAGTGAAGTGAAGTGTAGCGTATACTTGTGTAGTGTAGTGAAGTGTATTACAAAACACTTCAGGTACATTCTTTTGGTATACACCATACAGCAATTACTTTTGTTCTCAATAACCAGAATATATGAAGTATACTTACATCAAATGAATGGTTGCCCCTGCTTTCCTTTTTTGGAGCCATTGGTCTAGAATCCCAAAAGGTTTTCGAAATTTGTAAAAAGAAAAAAAAAAAAAAAAGGCGATCAAAAATTATTGAAGAGTAAAAGCAAAAATGGGGAGCAGGAAGAAACTGCTCAGACTGATTAAAATGAGAACTATCAGCTAATCATGTGAGCTTGATTGACCAGGGCTAAAAAAGCAGCTGACTAGAAAACTCATGCCAAAAATGTAGAAGGCTGTCCCTCCCTCTCTCGCTCTCTCTCTCTCTCTCTCTCACACACACACACACACACACACAAATGTGTGTGCAAATCAAACCAAATAATAAAATACAGATCACACAATAAACATTAAGATCCTAAAGTATATGATATCCTGAATTCAAGAGACCGAAAGCAACCAGGTGTGTACTGTTACTAGATAACTACAAGGATAAGCTAGTTTATTGCTATAAGCTTTGGGGTTGCTCAAATAGATAGTTAGTAAAGGATTGATATATCTGATTGATCAAATCAGACCAGTATAGATTTTTGTAAATCTCTATACTAAGCTCAATAATGTTATTGTAGCATGTAGCATTCAGATTAAAAGCTCTGAGTGAAGTACATATACTCATCAAAACAAGCTAGCAAGCTTTTTTTTTCCCAGGCATCTAGTATTCAGTAACTGTAACAGTCATGCTGATATACTCTCGCAATAAAGTTTTCTATTTCAGCAACACTGATAATACTGAGGAGATGATGATAATTTTTATCAGATAATTTCATCCTTTGATAATTTTTAAATTTTCTAATCTGCACAAAGAACGCATGGTGCCATTACTATTGAGTATGTAGAGAAGGTTCTGGAAAACTGCCTTGACTTCTTTAAAATGTGTATTGATTTTCTGGTCCATTTGATTTATCACCACAGCACCAACCATGTTACCAAAATGTTCAATTAGTGCATTTGGCAGATGCCTTTATCTACAGTGACATACAGTTATCTCAGTTATAAAAGCATAAATTGAGCCTAAGGCCCTTGCTCAAGGGCTCAGCAGTGGCAGCTTAGTGGTGCTGGGAATAAAATCCATGAACTTCCGATTGGAATTCTTACATCTTATCCACTGAGCTACTTCCTCCCAACCCAAAATTATATATTCAAACACAAGTATCTTCAAGAAATATACAATACTGATCTCATCTCCAAGTCTTTAAATCATTTCAAAGCTTTCAATAATTAAAATAATATTTCAATGATCTATGTCTGCTTTTATTTAAGGGATTAAAGCAAATTAATTCCTAACATCATTGAGTAGAGGTTTTCCAGGAGGATTTATAAGAAGATATACTGTAACATGAAATGCCGCTGCTTTTTATTCATGCATCTGAATGAAGAATCTCTTGGCTTGCTCTGAGTTAATTATACTGTAAGTTCACTGGAAAGCGGACCTCAGCACCACATGATTGCCATCCAGCAACCCAAACTTAAATCTAATCATCCAGTTGTGTGCTACTTTTAGATTGTGTACATTCTGCTCTCCATCTCTATCTGTCCACATTAGCCACACAGATCATGTGCCTAAGAAGGAATTCATGTTGATTTAACATAAATATGTTTTTTTTGTTATTTTGCTCTGTTTTGTTTTTTTACGCTCCGTGCTCTTTTACGAATGGAAAGGTGTAGGATAAGAGTGTCACAAGTGTGTGTTTATTAAAATTAGTTGTGTATTTAGTAACTGCCTGGCCAGGGTTGATTTAAATCAGACCGCTAGTCTAAAAATAGAGCAAAGATATATATACACAAAAAATAAATAAATAAATAAATAATAATAATAATAATAAAACAATAACAAGAAGAAGAAAAATGGATGAGAGTCTTCTTTTATTTTGAGGACTTTTCAAAGCTAAAATTCACGTGTGTGACAAACCTGTGTTTGTTTGTTTTTTCTTAATCCTGCATGTGCAACTGCAAAATACTGCAGTACTTGCAACAAGGGGCAGTTGGGGGTGGGAGGTGCGAATGTGGAGAGGTCAGATCAGAAGAAGGTTGTATTTTATGTGTATTATGTAAAATGTTACTTGTGGATTTTTGGAAGGTCACATGGTAAAGTTTGGATGTACGTACTGTAATGTTTGTGTATGTACCAAACCATATCTGATTGTTTGGTGTTTCCTGTGTTATACTAGGGAGGCTAATATTTAATTTAAAGCACTGTCTACTTCAGGATATATTCTGAATACATTTAAGGATATTTCGAGCTGTAAACAGATGCATATAATTGTGTAGTTTCCCCTTTGACTCTTTGTCACATCAACTTCAGATTTGTCCACCTAAAACTTCAATTCCCATTAGCTTCATGATTTATAACAGATCACATGACCTTGTCTCATGCGCTCTTGATGAATCTCAGTTATTTTGGGTTTCCACTTGATCAGTGACCCTATCTAATTTCTGAAGTTTCTTTGTTTGGTAGCAAAGCTTCAGTTGGCTGTAGCCCGTTGTGTGCTTAATGCCATATCTTCCTAACACTGGTTTCTCTTTACTTTTTCTTTACTTGATTCTTCGTTTGACTTTATATTGTTTGTCTTAAATTTAATTAAAAAAAAGCTTGCAAGTACACCTTTTCTTGACACTTTTTTAATGAACCTTCACTTATTGGCCACGTATTTGTTTATTCATTCATTTTGCAGAATTCCTATTATTCAGTAATGTCAGTGGAACTTTGGGGTATAATATAGTTATTAGAGAGAGGAAACTGAGTTTGGGAATTCTAATGCAAATTGTTCCTGCTTGAATCAGACCCCCAAACACAGCGTAGTAGTTGATTTACTGACACATTCTAATTCAAATAGGTATAACAAGTAGCACAGCAGTTTTTAATGAGTCATTTGGAGTAATATGTGCTATATAATTTACAATTTGGATTTATTCTAATAATTGGGGTAAATTTGTCTGTAGATATACTCTGAGGGGGAAAAGGGGTTACACAAGACCACAATTTTACACTTGGAAAGGTAGGAGATATATAGGAGATAATATAGGAGATTTTCTTTTTTAAAATAATTAAGGTACTGGTTTTGATTTCCTTTCAATTAAAACTTACAATATAGATTATATGCACTTTCCTGGTGCAAAGTTGTGCACGTGAGGGTACCGTCCACGTGACAAGGAAAGTTACAGTAAAGCATCCTGTTTAATGAAAGTGCATTATTCCCAGGACCACCACTAGATGGACACCAACACCAGCTTTAACATCTCATTTATTAATAATAGGTGTAGAAGCTGACTTCGAAGAACAGATGCTTGAGTGCTGTCAGGATTGCCGCATCCCAGCAACAACCTGTGCAGCTCTGGTGAATTTCATGCCCAGAAAGATTAAGGCAGTGCTAGATAACAATGGTGCTCACACAAAATGAAGACACTCTGGACACAATTTAGACATGTTTACTTAGGGTGTACTTTCTTTTGTTGGCAGTCATTTAGACAATAATAGCTGTATGTTTAGTTATTTTAGAGGACAATAAGTCTATACTTCTGTACGAACCACATTGACTACTTTAAAGTATATCAAATTTCCATTTCTTTTGTACTGTCCTTTGAGAAATATAATAAAATGGTTGCTGAATTGGGAGGGGTCTTCTAACTATTGTCAGATACTGTATATATTTAGAGAGAGAGAGAGAGAGAGAGAGAGAGAGAGAGAGAGAGAGAGAGAGAAGAGAAAAAGATTAGTGACAGACAGACAGACAGACAGACAGACAGAGACAGACAGATAGATAGATAGATAGATAGATAGATAGATAGATAGATAGATAGATAGATAGATAGATAGATAGAAATAATATTTTTCGAGTTCTTTGATTGTTTTTCTAATTGATTGATTGATTGATTGATTTGTGGATTAATTGATTGATTGACTTATTAATTGATTGGTTGATTGATTGGTTGATTGATTGGTTGATTGCTTGATTGATTGATTGATTGATTGATTTGTTGATTGATTGATTGATTGATTGATTGATTGATTGATTGATTGATTGATTGATTGATTGATTGATTTTCAAAGCCCGTTCATTGCACCTATAAAGAGACGCGGTGCTCATGGTGACGTCACGAGACGGGGATGAAACTCGTCTTTGCTCACTTATGCACAGTGTGGATCCCTGCTCAGATCATTGTGGACTACAAGCCAAGAGAAAAGGGATTATGTTTAATATAATTAAAAACTCAACGTCAAGGACAGCACGAGCCCAACGTTAACGGTTTTAGATTAAACCTTTGAGAACGGGGGGAGTAGAGGCGCGTGCGCGGCGCGAGCCGCAGTGGCGCTCTCCTCCCGGTGTGGCTCGTGGCGCACTGAGAGGAGGAAGAGGAGGAGGAGGAAGAGTTGGAGGAGGCGGAGGAGCAGTAGGAGGAGGAGGAGCCGCTTCACAGCTGAACTGTCCGCCTGGATTTTGCACAACAAGGAGTCTGAGAGAGTGCGATGGCGGCAGGAGGAGGATGCGCGGACAGTGTGGATGAGTACCGGGCCGAGGTGGAGAGGCTGAACCGCGAGCTCGCTGAAGCGAACCGGGAGAAGATCCGCGCAGCGGAGTGCGGCCTGGTGGTGCTCGAGGAGAACCAGAGTCTGAAACAGCATTGCGCTGAGCTGGAGGCTGAGCAGGAGGCGCTCAGGAAAGAGCTGGAGCAGCTGCAGGAGGTACAGTAATGCACCATCACAACAAACCACATGAAAACCACATGAAAGAGGGACATCATGCAGATATCATCATCATCATCATCATCATTATCCCACTCTTTTCTTCCTCCCTGGTTTAAATGTATATACAATAATGTTATTAAAGTTACTGAAGTATGATTCATAAACAGCATAGTGTGAACATAGTGCATCATAAAGCTTATGCAGTTTCCACTTTGGCTCCATGTGCATTGATTAAGCTGTCAAGGTAGGCTTTTTTTTTTTTTCAGGAGTCTTAGGCTTGTTTGGATGCAGTCCAGCACTGAGTTACTGCTCCATCTGTCTGGAAATAAATCTTTTCTTAATGTGTCTGTGTAAGAAACTGTCGATTGGATATGGTCTAAAAATTATTATTGTCTCATTCTTATATTTCTACTGCAGATCATTGAAACACATTTAAACTTTATCTTTAAGTATTTGGTGATGCGGTTTGAGTTATATTTCTTAAGTCTTTTTTTTGACACCTTATCGTACAAGAACTCTCTTGGGAAAATAGTCTTATTGATCCCAAAGTGTAAATAAAACTTTTTTAGAAATTATATGAAGTTAATTTCTGACAACATCTATAGCAGAGATGTTTTACACACTGAATTGATCTCCATTGTTCTACAATTCTCCACAACAGAGGTCCTAGTACTCTGAGATCTAATGTACATATTTCTATTCAGATACAAGCCTTTGTTTTTCAAGTTCAAGTTCTTTGTACTGCACAGATCTAGTGATAGAATCATACCATTGTGGTCTATGTTAATAAATAATGTACTGACCTCTTCTTCTTTGCTCTGTTTTATTTACAAAAGCAATTGAATACAAAATACAATCAGCAATCTGAACAAAAAAGGTCAACATTTTAATTACTTTAATTTACTGAATAAAAAAAAGAAAACAGAAGAAACCCACACAGAGTTTGTAATAGTTTTAATGGTAAAAATGGGAAATGTGTTTGTTTTAATGAAAGCTTTAATGATAACCCTGGGAGCCATTAATGATAATTTGCTGTCTAGTGGAAACCATTAAGGACCAAATTTAACACATTAGGCAACTTGTAGATCGCATTCAGGCATTAACTGCACACCAACTGTGATCAATGTGGCATTTATCCAGATTTTATTAACTTTAAGGAAGTGTGAAGGCTTCTTCGGCTTGATGATGATGATGATGAATTTTTAATGTACAAAAACACACTACGTGTAACGTGTAACTGTAATTGAATTAATTTGCACTGGTGTTAATGGTTTATGGCTTGTAATTGTATCCATAGTGAAAACATTAGAATTTCTGTGACGGTTTCTATCTTTTTTTTTTTTTTTACCATCTAGAACATATTTATGATTCATTTAATTAGTCTTTTTTTTTATTTATTTATAGTTATTACATATACCCTCCAGAGGTGGAGATATGCGCTGGAGAGAAGGGGAATGAAACTCAGTAGGAGTAAGACAGAATACATGTGTGTGAATGAGAGGGAGGGCAGTGGAGTGGTGCGGTTGCAGGGAGAAGAGCTTCAGAAGGTGGAGGAATTCAGGTACCTGGGGTCAACAGAGCAAAGTGATGGAGAGTGTGTTAGAGAAGTGAAGAAAAGAGTGCAGGCAGGGTGGAGTGGGTGGAGAAGAGTGACAGGAGTGATTTGTGATAGTAGGGTATCTGCAAAATGAAAGGAAAGTTTATAGGACTGTGGTGAGACCTGCGATGTTGTATGGATTAGAGACAGTGGCATTGAGTAAAAGACAGGAGGCGTAGCTGGAGGTAGCAGAGCTGAAGATGTTAAGGTTTTCGTTGGGAGTGACGAGGATGGATAAGATTAGAAATGAGTTTATTAGAGGGACAGCGCATGTAGGATGTTTTGGTGACAAGGTGAGGGAGGCGAGATTGAGATGGTTTGGACATGTGCAGAGGAGGGACATAAATTATATTGGTAGAAGAATGCTGAGGATGGAGCCACCAGGTAGGAGGAAAAGAGGGAGGCCAAGAAGGAGGTTCATGGATGTGGTGAGGGAAGACATGCAGGTAGTTGGTGTAAAAGAGGCAGATGTAGAGGACAGGGTGGTATGGAGACGGATGATCCGCTGTGGCGACCCCTAATGGGAGCAGCCGAAAGAAGAAGAAGAAGAAGAAGATTACATATACCCTCCACCTGCCTTTAATAGACCACAGATTTAAGGTCTTGTTAAGATATGAGAATGACCAAACAATAAGTTTCACAAAGAATTAGTTTTCTTTTCGCTAGTTATTTGTCATTATTACGTGTGGCCTGTGTCTCTCATCAGAATTAAACTATAATAAACCCTATAAAATGGTTGAAAAGCTTTTGACTGGGAGTGGACATGCAGAATTGTAATGGTGTGAAGATTTTTAAATAAGTCTTCAGGTTGTGGGTCTTTGTGTCAGTAATTGCTTTTATTCCCTACAATGGTTCTAGGTACTAGATCAGGAGAATCAGCCCCAAAGGCTTGAGTAGCTTTAATTAACTGCTGACTTCAGACACAGGCTGTGTTCAGCAACCATGCTAACTACAAAAAGCTCCTCTATAGCACTGTAATGGGTTTTGCTTTCACTGAATGTCAGGCGGTTTAATTATATCATGAGGTGTTTCATGTGAATGTGAGGTTTGCTTATCTGCAGCTGGCTTAAAATTGTGTGTGTGTGTGTGTGTGTGTGTGTGTGTGTGTGTGTGTGTGTGTGTGTGTAACTGAACTTGTCCTGAGGTAATATTTTTCATCTGTCTCTCCATCTTTCATTTAATGAATACTATGTAGTATGATACAAATAAAAATCTTTTTTTTTTTTAATTAAGATATACTATTGGGCAAAACTTTGGCCAAGCCCAAATTGCAAATATGAATCTTTTAAAGATTTTAACAGAAAATAGAGACTTCCAGTTGCACCAGTTTGCTTATGTAAAATAAGTATTTACTGTTGCTGCAGTAAAATTATTGTAAAACAAACAAACACAATAATGTAATTATTAACTGTTAATAATTAAAACTTTAAAACTTTAGTTCCTCAATGTAGAGTGAAGGATATAGAACCCACAAGACTTATATAAAACGGGTTTGCAGACTAGTATGTGTTCTAGAGGGTTCTATATCCTTCACTTTTCATTGAGGAACTAAAGTTTTAAAGTTTTAATCTCTCTAGGATGGGGTTGTGTAAATCATGGTCATGCCCTTACACTCACCCTTTTTAGATGAATGGCATTCCTTTTTTGCCATGTTTGGCATGTTTTTGCTATTGGCTCCATTGTTAGCTATATTGTTACTGTATTTATTCAATAACCATCTGCTATGTGTTAACTTAGAAATAGCTAAAATTTAGCTTACCTTCTTTATATATATATATATATATATATATATATATATAATTTGGCAATTATTCCTTGTGTTTGCTATGTAAAGAAAATATAGTGAATAATATTGTATATGAAAATTTAAGTGCGTCCTTTAGTAACATTGCTCTGTTTTATTAAAGAATGGCCTCTTTGTTCATCTTTGTACACAGGGACAACTTTGGGCCTTTGTAACATCTTAAAAATGCTTTTCTATTTTTGCTGCAGCAAAGGAAAAAATTGGGACGTAGAAAGGGAGCCTCGCTGTCGCTCCCACAGGCATGTGTATTGATTTCTGACCTACTTGAACTGTAAAGACTGCAATCTCCAAGGCAGCAGTGTGTGCTCCGTCAGTGCTTGCTTTGTAACTGAGTACCCATGAATTTAGTTACCTTTCTTTACAGGATAACAAGAGCATGTTAGAAAATGTAAATGAAAAATAGTGCATGCCGAAATTCTATGCTTCAACAAAAAAAATCTGTAAAGTTCAATGAACAGGGTTTTATATATATATATATATATATATATATATATATATATATATATATATATATATATATATATATATATATGCAGTCAAATGTAATTTTTACAAATTTGGAAATGTATTTTTATTTATTTTTTGATTAATTTTATTTATTTATTTTTTGATTAATTTTATTTATTTATTTTTTTACATTGTTGCTCATTTTGATGTTCATGTTTTGTCCATTTGCTAAATAATTTACCCAGTGGGTTTTTCATTAACTCTTTTCCATAAATAGTAAATAATACTTCATATTCATTGTCTGTAGACAAAAAAGTATACAGATCCGTAGGGATATGACCTCTCTAGCTAGAAATTTTTTCTACTAGACCCTATTTTAAAGTCATTTACAATAAGGATATAATGACCCCCTTAAATACAAGAAGAAGTTTGTTTTTTCATTTGCCTGCTTAAAATACCTTGATATGAAACCAAATGCTGAGCAAAAGATAAATCCTTTTTTTCTATATAGACAGAATCAGAATTGCATGGATAACTTCCAGTAAACTCCTCTTACTTTCACCCATGCCAATTTATAAGGGGAATCCGAGAGATACCTTCAGCTGTGGTACAGGATTGGATTAATAGTTCTATATTTGGATAAATAACTGAACCAAACCTAATAAGCACTCTAAGAGTATGTTAAGGTGGTAAAACGCCCAGCATTTAAAAAATGCAGAATGGTCTTTATAAATGTATCCCTGAAGATTTCTTTTGTTTTGTTCCATTTTAGTATCATAAATACTTTAAAAATGCACAAAAATGAATTGTGCTAATGTTGATAGATATGAAAATGTCTAAATCTTTAAATTGGGATGATGTAAATTTTGTGTTTAATCAAAAACTCATCACCTGTACCTAATTTCACTAATGTACTTAATAATATTTGAGCAGGCAAGTGAAAGTGTGTGTGTGTGTAGTCAGTGATGTGGCTATTATGTCTGTTCCCAGGCTGGTTTAATGATCTTTGAGGGTGGTTGGACCTTTAAAAGAAAAGAATAAATAAGACAATTGTAGTTGTTATGTAGGAACTTGGACCACACACACACACACACACACACACACACACACACACACACACACACACACACACACACACACATTCAAATTTCTGTAGATGTAACAATGTATTACTTAAACCCCCTGCTCCCTAAACTGGGGGTAATATACACACTCACACAGGACAAAGCAATAAAAGTGTGTCGAGAGGCTGAAAGCACTCTCATGTACCCACACTGTACACGCTCGTCTGTCTAAGTCTCTTTTGTATAAGCATGAATGAGCCATTTGCAGCCTTACTAAGTGTCTTTATGTGGGTGGCCTACTAACAGCCATCACCAACCCAGTTTTTTTCTATTATATTGCTATAAAACACACACATAGATACACTCAAGCACATTGTATGTAGTGATAAATTGTTGTAATGTGTGATAAATTCTCACATGATATAATTACATATGATATAAATAAAATAATATATCTTTTTTTCCACAGCAATGTTGCAAACAAAACTCCATATAATTGCAGACAAACTAACTAGTACTAGTCCAGTAAAGAAAGAGACGCTCCCTCATTTCCTGCATTCTTATTTACCCCCTAACAATAGCTAGCAACAACACACTAATTCGTTTTTTCAGTGTCTTTATTGCCTTACAAGTTTTTTCACATTTTTAACCACTTTAACCACTAATAAAATATTATAATGTATTGCATAACTGAAAGCAAAGTGTGTATTTTAACCTCCATTTTATCAAGTAAGTGATATGCATATAAATATTAAATAGCAAACAAGAAAGTTTCGCTTCTATTGACTTATTCAGCTAAAAGAATTGAGGCTTTTATTACAGTGTAGTGGAAACATATGTGGAAATCCAATATAAAGGTGTAATAATAAGGTGCCCAAATACTCTTATAGGTTATAATAATGAGAATATGGGTATATGCCGTAAATGTAAATGTTTTGTTTCCACACAACCAAAGGTAATTCATTGTTCCACTGGCAACATTTCAACGAATTTGATATGGTTCATATATTGTTTGTATATTGCTAATCCTTGAAAAGTAATCCTGTATGTTAGATGGTGTGTGTGCTTATTAAAGAAAGCTCTGGATATGCAATCATGTTACACAATACGGCCTATAGTTTTTTTTTGCGTTATCCAGGTGTCATGCGCCCCTTTGGATAAAAAGCTGTTGCGAGATGCTTTATATAGAATCATTTTCATTACCAGTTGCACCAATGTGCCATCTTGTTATTATTAGTACACAATATAATCATGACTATATTACAGAATGATGATTTATTATAGAAAGCTATCAATTTTTTCCCAACACCCAAGTATCTAAATATCCTGTGTTGAAATATATTGCCTGTTGTTTTGTTATACTGCGGTTTTTTACAGTTACATTGCTTACCGTCTCTTTCTACAGAGCAAGCATTTTACTCGGACCGCACCCTGAACTAGCAGGCCTCCTGAGAGTTTGAATAAGCAGAACCCCTTTTAGTCAATTCCACACATTACAGTACACAAGTTGTTTCCAGGAACATGTGAAATAACAGTAGCAGGAAATCTATTAACGTATGTCCCTAAAAGTTCATTTAGTCTGATTTGTCCTAAAGAGTCAAAATGCAGTATGTAATAGAAGCGATATAGCTACAGTATGTAGAAGAGTCTTATGATAATGTGGTGGGTTGATATTCTGTATATGTTCAGGTTTATAATTTTTTTAATTAATAATTCATTTTATTGGTCTAAATTCCTGCTGTTCCTAGTATATTAAAAGTGGAAAGTGGAAGATATACTTGCTTTAGAATCATGAAAATTAAATTAATTAAACATGACCGTGAGCATGAATAAGAATACCGATAGTTATTGAAATATTAAACCAAATAAGTCAATGCTTATACTATCAATTAGTAAACTTAATCTCAAAGCCTACAGTACCAACCAACCAAAAGCCAAGTAGTGCCAAGACTAGGTGTTTTATACTTTGGTTGGTTCTCTACAGTTACAACTCCTTTTAAATTTTTACACATCAGTATTAATTTAAACTATAAAACATTTTATAGTTTTTTTATTGTATTATATAATAATTATAGAATATAAAATCTGATTGCTTTTTGCTGGGTCTAAACACTAATAATGCGAATGTGAACACTGTATGCCATGAGCATATATCATTATATTATCGTATTCTTTGGCTTATTCATAATAAGCTGAAACAGGCAATTCATTCATATATACTTCTCGTTCTGTGTAGAAAAAACGCATGTCTCTGAGGATGGAATCCACTATTTGTTATGCTCCACTAAGCAATGTCTCTGTCCCATAGTGCTTTGTGTCCTGTGGAGTTTTATTCAATTACAGTAATTACTTTGTTTGTTTGCTGTGTGTTTCTGCTTCTCCATCCATTCTTGATTTTATGTCTGTGTGGGTTTCTTTTACCTTTTTTTTAAGAGAACAGCAGGCCTCAGCATGAAACATGTCAGTAATTTGCACATGATGCTTCTGTGAAAGACGTCCTGAATGAAACAGGGAATTCTTGAACCCTATCCAAAACACCCTGGTTCTTTTTCTAAAAGAAGTGGTTTATGGGGTGAATGTGAATAGCTATAACTTTAACAAGAAGTAATAAACAGGAACATATTTCCAAGTGGCACTTGTGAATTAGATCGAGCCAGACACTAGCACAGTATGCATGAGTGCACAGGATATGGACTTTCTGCAGTGGGAGGTGTTATATAAACACTGCATCACTCCCTCTCTTTCTTTCTTTCTCTCTCTCTCTCTCTCTCTCTCTCTCTCTCTCTCTCGCTCTCTCTCTCTCTCTCTCTCTCTCTCTTTTTCTTTCCTCTCTATCGAGCTGTCGTAAGGGTTTGTTTATTTATTTATTTGTTTTTTCCTTATGCACCTTGCTATTAAATCAGCAGTAAAGAGATTGATATGATAAAAGTCATATCTGGATTGATTATTTGAAACAGAAATACAGGAATGTGGCATGGACTAGTGTTGTCTGAAGCCAGTGAGCAGAAAATTAATGTGTGCACCTCTCTCTCTCTCTCTCTCTCTCTCTCTCTCTCTCTCTGTCTCTCTCTCTCTCTTTCTCTCAATCAATCTTTTTCTCTCTTTTGCAGTTTTTGTCTGTCGAGCTTCATCCCCCGCTTATTGTCTAAATTTATCCAAGTCTTTCTATATATGTACATCTCTCTACCTCTTTGTCTCTACTTGTTTTCTCTCTCTCTCTGTCTCTCTGTCTGTCTCTCTCTCTCTCTCTCTCTCTCTCTCTCTCTCTCTCTCTCTCTCTCTCTCTCTCTCTCTCTTTCCCTTTTTAGTTTTATCTGTAACTCTTTTTCCACTTTCTATGTTTATTTCTTTCTTTATTTGTACCCTTTTATCTGTCTGTGTCTCAATCTCTCTGTCGGTGTCTCTTTTTACTTTCTGTGTCTATCTTCCTATCTATGTGTATTCATTTACTTTTTCCTTCTTTGTCCTCCATTTATTTATTAATTAATTAATTAATTTATTTATTTCTCTCTCTCTCTCTCTCTCTCTCTCTCTCTCTCTCTCTCTCTCTCTCTCTCTCTTGCTCTCTCTCTCTCTCCTTTTCAGTTTTATCTGTAACTCTTTTTCCACTTTCTATGTTTTTGTACCCTTTTATCTGTCTGTGTTTCAATCTCTCTGTGTCTCTTTTTTACTTTGTGTCTATCATCCTATCTATGTGTATTCATTTACTTTTTTCCTTCTTTGTCCTCCATGTATTTATTTATTTATTTATTTATTTATTTGTTTATTTATTTATTTCTCTCTCTCTCTCTCTCTCTCTCTCTCTCTCTCTCTCTCTTGCTCTCTCTTTCTCTCTTTCTCTCTCTTGCAGCTCATTTTTTCAGATTTTCAAAGAAATATGCCCTGGTGGCAAAGGTGGTTACATAATATCTGTATCTCTGCAAGTCTCCAATGTAATTTTATTTTAGGTTTATATTTAAATATATTTTCAATATTTCTATTTTGTATGTGTGTGTGTGTGTGTGTGTGTGTGTGTGTATTTGTCTGTGTTTATATTTAACATATATACATACTGTACACTCAGTAGATATATCAATAACGTATGGTTTTTACCAGTTATATGTGTCTTAAAATAGTAAATTGAATAAAAATGTTATTTATTTATTTATTTATTTTATCTTAATGACAGATACAGAAATACAAACTAAAATCAGTGTTTTCTCCAGTCTAACATTATGACTTTGTAGTGAACAGGGCTCACACATTTGTGACAGATTGAGGGGCTTGTATTAGTTTAGCTTGGCAGCTGCATCCTGCTTCACACACACACACACACACACACACACACACACACACACACACACACACATGTATACACGCACATGCACACCTGTCACCACTGTCTGGAACAAAATGCTACACACACCAATCTGCTGGTCTCCATCACCACCACACCCAACCCGCCTGTTTTTGGCTCTCGTGTCTTTTTTTCTCGATTTTTTTTCCTCTACATTTTCCTCTCTCTTTTACACATACAAAAAATGCACTGCACAGTATGAAATATTTATCATAATTATTATTGGGTCTTCCAAATGATTACAGAATGAGTTTTATATTGATTTGACCACTCACACACACACACACACGCTCGCACACACACACACACACACACACACACACACGCTCGCACACACACACACACACATGCTCACATACACAGACGCACTTCATTTGCACGATCCCCCAGATGTTGATGTAAGTTCTCAGTTTTCAGCCTCTCTCCGTGGTGCTGAAGTCTGCCATCTGTCTCATGCTATGTCTTCATGTTCTAGTATAATTCGATTATATTTATGTTATTTAAGCATTTTATACAATTAAGGTGACTGATATGTTGATAAAGAAGGATTGGTAAAAGCTTTAAAGCTGGTCTTGATGTGATTATGACTCTATATCTACAGAGAACGAGTGTTTACTTAAGTACGAATTGGGGTCCTTCAGAAAATTGTATTATATGGTTAGAATAATAAAGTTACAGTTTCCATTAGACATCATCTGTCGGAAATAATATTTCTGTTCAAAAACTCATGTGAACAGTTTCATTGTAGTGAATGTGTGTAAAAGATTTGGTCCTGGAATACCTGCTCCTAACAGTACCAGAGGAACATTTACATGTGAAGGAGTGGGAGTACCAAGTTTTCATACCTACACTATATATAAGTTTGTTGACACTTGACTACAAGATTGGTATGTGCTTTTTGAACATTCAGTCCCCATTTGTTGTTATTTTAACCTCCACTCTTCCGAGATGTTTCACTAGATTTTGAAATGTGTTTATAAAGATTTGTGCGCATTCAGCCACAAGGGCTTTAGTAAAGTCATCTACTGATAAAGGATGAGAAGGCCTGGCGTTCAGTCAGCATTTCACTTCATCACAAAGATAAACAGTAGGAACAGTAGGGTAAGCTTCATAGCAGGCCACTCAAGGCCTTTCACTCAAGCCTATATAAAGCTTGTTTTCTCCATTGGGCATTGCCATGCCAGTACAGGATTAGGTCTTCTAAATCAGAGAAGGTAAAATGTAATGCTACCACATCCAGAGACATCTTAAACAGTTGTGTGACTCTACATTTATGGAAACGGTTTGGGGGAAGAACCATGGCTGAAAAGTTAAATACTTTTGTTCAAAAGGTGTATGTGATAGATTAGTAGGTAATTAACTCACAGCACTGCTACCTTCTTATTTCCTACAAACATAAAGCATGTCATTATGCAAAACCATGAAGCCATGCTCACATCATTGTTTGAAGTCTTTGCTCATACTTCATTGACCTCACAACTGACAGCTTGTGTGCCTGAAGGAGAAATGCTAATGAACTTCTTTATGAATGGCACCATAGAATCAGTTTATATTAAGCCTGCATAAGCAATCCTATTAATACAGAGGCCACCATAAGCATTAAAAAACGTGAGTATACAAACTGGTAAAAATCAGATATTTTTTTGTTTGTTGTATAATCACATTATACTGACAGATATGAAGCTAATTATTATTCAATATGAAATAACCGTGTTCAAAACAAGTGGCTCAAAACAGGCATGAACTTGTTAACTAAATTTAACTAATCCGATTTTTGAATGGTTTCCATTCTTTTTATTGTGTGATGTGGCACTGTTATGCTACTATTTTCAGCCAATCCTATAACCTGGAGTGGAATCTTGTTAAAACGATATACAAAGAACGTGAATCTCTCAAATTAGAAGTCGTATGAATTAATTAACGTAAATTAGCATATTTATAGTTTGCTTAACGATACCAAAATGTTTCCAGCCAAATTTAGTTTAATAGTTATTACAAATAAGTGTAGGAACAAATATTCTATGCAGTGTGAAGTGCTGACCTGTTAGTATCACACCCGTCTTCAAATAGAAGGGTCCAGATGGAGAAAGTGCTTTGAGGAAACAATACGTTGGCAGAACCATCTGCCCCCTGCATTAGTCATCCAAAATTCAGTCTCTGTGGAACAGTACTGATCCCAACTGACTTTCTCCTCTCTCTCTCTCTCTCTCTCTCTCTCTCTCTCTCTCTCTTTCTCCTTATCTCTCTCTCTCTTACGATCTTTTTTTCTTTCTCTCTCCCTCTCTTTCCCTCTCTCTCTGAGCAGCAGTTACATTTGGAGCCCCAAGTCCATCTGGGAGGCAGAGGTGCCTCAACAAGTTACACACATTTTCCCTCACAATACCAGATTATTCATGCTGGAACTGAATTAATCTAAGCTTTTGTATCCACTTGCCTTTCACATCACTCTCTTATAATCAGCCCATCCCCACGGTACAGAAACCAAAGTGAAGCACTAATCTACCCCGCTATTGTTAATGTTGTTGCTGACCACCCTTCAGTTTGTATGAAGTACATTGTGTTGATTATAAACCATGTTACGGAAAAAATAATTTGTGAATAATTAACAACCAGACCATTGGTACTTACCTACTTTATCACTGTCATTTCTCTAATGTAAGTACACTTTAAAAAAAATCCCTATAGATGTAAAAAAAAAAGCACTTCACTGTGACTGCATGTTCAGCCCTTCTCCAGTCCTGTGTTATTATTCAGTGTTAGTTTATCCCTGCCTTCTCCAAAGTTACACCGTGACCAATTGTCACTCGCCATCTGCCAGCTGTCTTTGAACTAAGCTTCATAGCATTGCCATGCTCTCACAAGTGGATTTAATACAACATTTGCTATATATAATCAAAATAGTGTTAAGTGGAAAGAAATTCCTCTCATCTATAACGCATGAAGTGCTGCAGAGCAAAGTCAGGCATGAAAAATGATTGCTATCTGCCGAAAGATTACGGTGAATTCAGTGGTGCTTATTCTACACACTGCTTCCACATACACACAAATATTCAGTATCTATAAATAAAAATAACTGGGGTAGAAAGAGATGCTTCACAGGTTGTACTCATGCAGACTAAGGTCAAAATAACCTGAAGCAGTCAATTGGTGCTTATTGTTGGTTAGTCCATATTTAGTAAAAAATATTTTGCTTTAATTGTTTGATTCAATAAAATATTTTAATATTGTAATACAAGTGAAAATGGTATGTATGATAATGATTTTGTTGTGCAACCTTCAGAAGCAGTGACTGCAAACAAGCAATTTCTGAAGCTCTCAGTGAGACTTCTGCATCTGTCAACAGCTATCTGCCTCAGATTTGAATGGTGCAGTCTACAGACTCTTTCCATAAATGTTCAACTGGATCAGGTTTTAATAAAGGTCACTTGAGTATAGTCCAGTATTTTGTTTTGTTTTTTTAACTATTTTTGGGTGCTTTCAGCTGTAGGGGTCATTTTGGGTCATTTTGGGGTCATTATCCTGTTGGAGGACCCATTGTCTGCGATTGAGAGGGAGCTTTCTGATGACATGATTATACTTGGGGACTTCCTAGGAGTCACTGCAACCAAGTCACATAATTGCTGTACTTGATTCACATTCACAAATAATTAGTAAATGTATATAGCTGGACCTTGCACTGCACTGTTTGTCTTATGTTTGTTGTTCACGTCTGTTGCCTTCCTTGCTTCTTTGTTGTCTACATGCTTATTACGTGGCAGCAGTTAAGTGAATTGCTCCTAAGTGTATATCATTCATGGGGTAATCCGGCCTGGTGGCAAAGTTCTGACCAGGGAAAAGCAGTTACTGAAAATAAATGAATGACTGGAGGATCCACTGTGTTTCATTTTAACAAGTTAACTGTATAATTGTATTATATAAAGTACCTTTTTTGTGTGTGTGTAACTTAGAAGAATGAGCAGGTCTTTTTTAACTTCGAATACAATCAACACCCGATAATTCACAGTTTGGAATTTGTGGCTCGGAAAATTCACGGGTTCTCATTTGGAAACTAACTAACAGCAAGTTGCAGATTATCCTAAAATTCGCAGGAATCCGTAGCAGGGCCGAATGTTTAGAAACATTAGGAATAACATTTTAAACTATGTTTTCACTAACAAATTTAAAACACATTATTGTATTATTCATTTGAAGTGATAAATAATGTATTTATGTCCATTACTTCACATTTTCTGTTAACTGTGCATCAAAAAGGAACCAACTAACTGATGTTATGTACAGATGAATTTACTAAAGTACCATAGGGGCCGTGGGGGTTCATCCAAAATTTGCAGATTTTCTGAACTCACAGATTGTCTTAGAACGTAACCCCCACGAGATCCGGGGGACCACTGTACTAAGAGATTAAATATTTTTAAGATTTCTGCCCCACTTTGACAGAAGAGACCACATTAGATTGACACAACTCTTAAAACACTAACCAGCGTCTTGTACTTCTCTGTATGTTTTTGCATTACTTTTACAGTCACATTATATCATAAAATCGAAGTGATGTCTGAGCTGAGCCTGTATTTTGCTGATTTGCTATTTTTGCTTTAACTGAGCTGTGCCTTTATTAACAGTATGGACAATTAAGGAAAACATATGGCATTCTTGCTGAATCTGCTTCGAACTTTACTCTGGGCTGCTGCTGATCTTTCCTTTTAATGCTTTCTGGTGCTGAGGATTTGGAATTTTCTTGTTTTAAACCTGCACGATTTATGATTTTAGTCCAGTAAATAGATTTGTCACATCTCAGTGTTATGGTAGAAATCAGATGATGGCATCATGTGCAGTGTATGACTAATGTGGTTCTGTCAGCAACTTTTTAGTCACAGGGCTGCTCTTGATCTCTATTGATTTTTTTGCCCTTCACGACATATCGTTCCCTCCATTTTTCCCAGCAAACAATGAATTGATTTCCTTGTTGGATCTGAGCCTGCTGTAGGATATCCATTTATCTTCAGTACATAATAGCTCCAGAGAAAACATTTGGTTTGAATATTGTACCATAGTTGTTTTTATTGGTTTTAATACTATACATAGGGTTTTTTTGTAGGTTTTAATACTAGACCAAAACTTTTTTTGTTGTTGTTGGATTTGGTAGTGTAGCATAGTTTTCTAGGTTGTAATATTTTACCACAGATTTTTTTTTTAGGTTATGCTTCAGATTGAGAATCCAACAGCGCAGTGGTGTAAAAGATTACACCATGATCAGTCTGAATAATTGATTATTTCTGACTGAAAGGTGTGTCCTCATACCACTGTATCCACAGATAGTTCTGGTCAGTTTCACCCAAAGGTGGGAAGTAAGGAAGTACAAATACTTAATCACTGTACTTAAGTATATTTTTCTGGTATCACTACTTCACTATTTATTTTTCGGACAACTTTTCACTTTCACTCCAGGCTCGTTACTTTAGTTTTAATCTATTTGGTGAAATGTAAATTTTTCTTCTTCTCACTGCGTCCCGTTTTCAGTCCATTAATTAAGTTTCCTGTCATCGCTCAGCTTTTTCAATCTACCACACCACAGACGTAGACTAGATTACGAAGCAAACAATAAGAAGGGCAGAAGGCAACAAGAAGAACGGTATGGCTAACGTGGATGAGACAGAGGGAGTCTGTCACGCGAGGAAACTGGAGGCGAAAGCCGAAGTGAAGGCAAACGAAAGTTTATTTGAAACACAAGGCAAATCCAGATACACTCGCTGAAAAAAGGGTATAATATCCGGTGGGGCGCAGAAGCAGCGCGGTCCACGGTGCATGAGAACAAACACAGGGCAGTCGGTGTAATGAATCCCGGTGCGCTCGGGGAAGAAGCACGGTGCTGAACAGTCCAACGGAAAGCGTGTGACGGGCAGCAAAACCATGAAACAATAACTGACAGAGTGTGTGTGTAGGTGAGGGGCTTATATGGGTTAGGTGATGAATGAAATAAACGAGGTTCAGGTGTGTGTCCTTAGTATGCTGGGGATGAGCTACGAGTGGGCGCGGCCTGCACAGGAGAAGGAACAGGTAGCTCCTGACACCACCCTCCCCAGGGCGGCACCGGACGCCCGGACTCTGCGGCGAGGGCGACCCCTAGCCCGGGGCGCCGGGCGGCGCGGGTGAGCCGCGTGGAACTCCGCCAGCAACGCTGGGTCCAGCACGTCCCATCGGGCCACCCAAGACCGCTCCTCCGGGCCGTAACCCTCCCAATCCACGAGGTACTCGAGGTGACCCCTGCGCCGCCTGGAATCCAAGACTTCCCGCACAGCATACACGTCCGGCTGCGCCACGACCTCCGGCTGGACGGACGTCGCGGGGTCACCTGGAGGACGAGAGGAAGGCGAGACACACGGTTTCAGCAGGGACACATGGAAGGTGGGATGAATGCGGTACCCGGGTGGCAGCTCCAGCCGGTAGGATACGTCTCCGATCTGCCTGGAAACCCTGAAGGGCCCGATGTACCGGGGGCTCAGCTTACGGCACGGCAGCTTCAGCCTCAGGTCCCGTGTTGACAACCACACCAGATCCCGGGCGGAAGCGAGGAGCCTCAGGCGCCTGGCGTCAGCGTGCCTGCGAGTATTGCGAAGGGCCCGACGCAGCTGGGTGTGCGCTGACTCCCAGACCCGGTTACTCTCCCGGAACCAGGCGTCCACCGAGGGTACGTCGCTGGGCTCGTCCGACCACGGGAACAGGGGTGGCTGGAACCCCAGCACGCACTGGAAAGGGGTGAGACCTGTGGAATCCTGCCGGAGCGAGTTCTGGGCGTGTCGGCCCAGGGCAGGAAACGAGCCCAGTCCTCCTGGTCCTGGCTGCAGTAAGTCCTCAGGTACCTGCTCAGCTCCTGGATCTTCCGCTCCGCCTGGCCGTTCGACTGCGGGTGGTAACCAGACGTTAGGTTCACCGAAACCCCAGGAGCTGGAAGAAGGCCTTCCACACCGAGACGTGAACTGGGGCCCACGATCTGAGACTATCTCCTCCGGGAGACCAAAGTTCCTGAAAACGTGGGTGAACAGGGCCTCGGCTGTTTCGAGGCGGTGGGCAGGCCCTTGAGGGGAACAAACGGCAGGCTTTGGAGAAGCGGTCCACCGCTACCAGGACGCACGTGTGTCCCCCTGACCGTGGAAGGTCGGTCACGAAGTCGATCCCAGGTGGGACCAGGGCGCTGCGGGGCGGGAGTGGCACCAGCTTGCCTACGGGTAGGTGCCGTGGCACTTTTGACATGGCGCAGGTGGCACACCCCTGGACGAACCGGGTGATCTCCTCTGCCATCCCCGGCCACCAGTAACGCGTCTGGACGAGCTGAACTGTCCTCCTCTCCCTGGGTGACCCGTGCGGGCCCCTCGTGTACCGACTGCATGAGCCCTCGTCGGCAGGAGGTGGGGACAAAGACACGTCCCTCAGGACACCCCTCGGGGGCCGGTTCCTGGAGAGAAGCTGAGCGGATCTCACTGTCCACGTCCCAGACGATGGGCCCCACGACGAGTGTGGGAGGAAGGATGGGGTCCGGATCGCTGGGTTCCTCGGGCCCGAACACCCGGGAGAGGGCGTCGGCCTTACCATTAAGCGCCCCGGCTCGGTAGGTGACGTGGAACCGGAACCGAGTGAAGAAGAGGGCCCAGCGGGCCTGCCTGGGGTTGAGCCTCCGGGCCTCCCGTAGGTACTGGAGGTTCTTGTGGTCTGTGATAACAGTGAATGGGTGCTCGGCGCCCTCCAGCCAGTGCCTCCATTCGTCCAGAGCCATCTTTATTGCCAACAGCTCACGGTTGCCGATGTCGTAGTTCTGTTCAGCCGCTGAGAGCTTATGCGAGAAGTAAGCGCAGGGATGGAGCTGTGGCGGGTTGCCTGATAGCTGGGAGAGAGCCGCCCCTACGCCGGTGGAGGAGGCGTCGACTTCGACCACAAACGGTCTCCGGGATCTGGATGACGAACACAGGGCGAGGCAGAAACGCCGCGGAGCTCGTCAGCCTCCTGAGCCTCTGGGGTCCATCTCAGGGTCCGTGCTTTACCCCTGAGGAGGGTCGTGAGGGGTGCCGTGATCTGGCTGTAACCCTGGATGAACCGACGATAGAAGTTAGCAAAGCCCAGGAACCGTTGGAGCTCTTTGATTGACTCAGGAACGGGCCAGTTCCTTACAGCCTTCACCTTGCCTTCATCCATCTGTATTCCTCGTGCACTAATCACGTAGCCCAGGAACTGTATCTCGTCCAGGTGGAACTCGCACTTGGAGAGGTTCAGATAGAGCTGGTGGGAACGAAGTGCCCCTAGTACGTCAAGCACGTGATGATGGTGCTCCTCCAGGTTACGTGAGTAGATCAGGATGTCATCGATGTAGACCATGACACACTTCTGGAGGAAGGGCCGGAGCACCTCGTTCATGAACCCCTGGAACACTGCCGGAGCGATCGAGAGGCCGTACGGCATGACCCGGTACTCGTAGTGCCCTGAGGGTGTAATGAAGGCGGTCTTCCATTCGTCTCCTCTTCTGATGCGAACTAGGTTGTATGCGCTCCGGAGGTCGAGTTTGGAGAATACCCTAGCCTCCCTTAGGTCCTCCAGAGCTGACGGTACGAGAGGGAGGGGATAAGGGAGAGGAGCGATCTGGGCGTTTAGCTGCCGATAGTCGATGCATGGACGAAGACCCCCGTCCTTCTTCCCCACAAAGAAAAAGCTTGAGGCTGCCGGTGAGGTGGATTGGGTGATGAACCCCTGCTGGAGCGCCTGTTGGACGTACTCCTCCATAGCTCGATGTTCAGGAGCGGATAGGGGATAGACACGGCCCTTGGGCAGTTTAGCCCCAGGAAGCAGGTCGATGCAGCAATCCCCAGGCCGGTGAGGGGGAAGACGAGTGGCTGCTTTGGCACAAAACACATCCTTGAATGCCTGGTATTCCACAGGAATCGCCGCCTGGGTCTTTGTGGTGGCTTCTTCCACCCTGGTGGCACCGACCACGACCTTATGGACCCGTGTGGGTAGCTGGGAGAGGCAGTTTTCCCGGCAGTGTGCACTCCACTCTAGAATGTCGCACGGGTCCCAGGAACACCGTGGGCGTGTTGTTGTAACCAGGGCCGTCCCAAGATCACACTGACTGTAGAGTCGTCGAGTACCATGAACCGGATGTCCTCCCGATGGAACAGCCCCACCTGGAGGGTGACAACTGGCGCACAGTACTTCACCCAGCCCCTTCCCAGTGGGCGGCCCTGGATGGTCTGGACGGCTAAGTCCTGGGAGCCCCTCTCTCGGGGGAGCCGAAGGCGGTCGAGGCAGGCTTGGGAGATGAAGTTACCTGCTGATCCAGAGTCCACCAAAGCACATACGGAGACAGATAGGCTTGGGGTTAGAAGCATTACCGTGAGCTTAGACAAAGGAGATATGTCTGCAGGGAACTCAACAGTACTCACCGCCGTGCGAACGGACGCCTGGTGCATCTGGCGATGGAATGACCCGGTCACCGCAGTACAGGCACTTTCCGGTGGCCAATCGGCTGTTTCTCTCTCTCCTGGACAGCCTTTGTGAGCCCAGCTGCATCGGTTCGGTATCGGAAGCCGGGGTGGTTGCAGGATGGGTCCCTGAGGGATGGTGTATCGGTGGGCATGCCGCGAGCCGCTGTGAAAGGCCGATGGACTTTCCTATGAACTCCTCCAGCCCCATCCTGTCGTCATAGATCGCCATTGCCTGTTTAATTTCTGGTGAGAGCCCCACTCGATATATGCTCAGAAGCGCTGACTCGTTCCAACCACTAGATGCCGCCAGTGTGCGGAAGCGCAGGCTGTAAGCCGTGATGTCATCACTCCCCTGTCGCAAACTGAGCAGCTGGTCGGCGGTGGTTAGGACCCGAGGCGGCGCTGAAAACTTCCAGGAAGTGCGCGTAAACAAAGCGTAGGTGTTTAATACTGGGCTCTCCGAGTCCCACAGCGATTGTGCCCAAGCTAGCGCTCTCCCGGAAAGTAGAGAAATAAAGAACGCTACCTTGGACCGCTCGATGGGAACCGCTGCGGTTGCATCTCTATGTAGAGGTTCACCTGGAGCAGGAAGCCGCGGCACTCGACGCTTCTCCAAAACGCCCCGAGCGCCATGGGACTGCCGGTAACCGCAGGGGGTTGTTCGAGCGCGGCTGTTGGAAAGGCGGCTTGCAGCGGCGGCGAGATCCCGAACCGGGTCGGCGGAGCTGCTCCCGGAGGAGCCGCTGGGTCCGGTATCCATCTACAGGTAAGAGCCGGAAAACAGCTCCTTACTGTTCTTCGTAGGTCAGTTATTCTGTCACGAGGAAACTGGAGGCGAAAGTCAAGTGAAGGCAAACGAAAGTTTATTTGAAACACAAGGCAAATCCAGATACACTCGCTGAAAAAAGGGTATAATATCCGGTGGGGCGCAGAAGCAGCGCGGTCCACGGTGCATGAGAACAAACACAGGGCAGTCGGTGTAATGAATCCCGGTGCGCTCGGGGAAGAAGCACGGTGCTGAACAGTCCAACGGAAAGCGTGTGACGGGCAGCAAAACCATGAAACAATAACTGACAGAGTGTGTGTGTAGGTGAGGGGCTTATATGGGTTAGGTGATGAATGAAATAAACGAGGTTCAGGTGTGTGTCCTTAGTATGCTGGGGATGAGCTACGAGTGGGCGCGGCCTGCACAGGAGAAGGAACAGGTAGCTCCCTGACAGAGTCAAAGATGTAAACATGACTTAGAACAGAGACATTGCTGATCATCATCATCTTTTCTCTGCTTGTGTTCTATATGGTGGTTGTTCAGTCTGGATACATTCATTATGTAACAAAATTTGATATTAGTTTTGTATCAATATATTAATTAGGGCTGTCAAAATGAACGCGTTAACGCAAATTCATTTAAACGGCACTAATTTTAAGGCACTTATTTCTGTTTGACCATTTTTATTCAAAATATCAATAAATAAATATAAAAGAGGCGAAATAAAACCTTCAGCACAGTTTAAATACGTCTTTTCTTTAATCAGATATAACAAATTAATAAATAAACACCAAAAAATTATTTTTAATCACTAAACATTTTTTTTATTGATGAGCAAAGTCCTAAATCAATGCACACACCCATGAAATAACCATCTGGGGTCGACAAACATGCCGGCGCGTTTCGTGCCATTTTTTCCTTATGAGGGCGAAACGATCTAGCATTACTGTACAGATCAGAGAAATATATAATTCGAATCTTTAAAGCGTCCACTTGTACTTGTACATCCATAATAACAACAAAATACCGTGCTTTTGTCAAAAAAAAAGGGACAGGGGTACTCTCTGCAGTCTCTGTCATCTCTCTTCGCAGACATGAATAAAACAACCTGAAACTCGTTGCCTCACAGACATAATAAATACATAAATGAAGAGAAAGCTTGAAATGTTTACTTCTAAATAAACTAATTCACATCGGAAAAAAATATATATTCTCTGGTTATGTAATCCATATGGAAGTTAGAAGAGGTTTCTCCGGTATCACCCCATTAACCGTCCGTGTGGAAACAAAGCAAAAGTTCTGATTTACGTCATTTAAAACGCCATAATTACTTTAAAACATTTAGAAAACTATTTTGTCTTAATGCTCTATGTTGATTGTGTTTCATAAATAATAAACATACATTTGCCTAAAGCATCAATGTTTGTCTACTTAAGTGAAGGATATGTGTAATTTTGCCACCTCTGGTTTTATCATTTAAAGTGAATGTGCTGCCTTTTAAACAAGTGTAACCATTGTACCATACAGTCATTTTTTCCATACTGGGTAAAACAAATAGATGGTTTTTTTGTGTTATTTGATTTATATAATGAATATAATGAATCATTTTAATATATGGACTGAAGCACAAGATGAATTTGACAAACTGTAGAAGAAAATTGGCACAAGGTATTAACACCATCTTTTTTTTATTAATAAAGACTAGGCACAAATGCTTGGTGACTATGGTTTTAACATGTTTGCCATGGGTGGTTCTTTGCCTTTGTATTGTGCACTAAAAACCTTTATACAGCCGAAGGATCAAACTTTCTTTGCTCTATTTTATGGATCCCGATCCTAATCTACAAACCTCTAATGTATCTTGCAATTGTCTGTTTATAGTAGGTGTTGGTTTCCAATCAAGGCAGGATGCTTCAATCATGATGTGTTTGACCTTGCAGTGGAAAAAACCTATGTCAGGAAAATTGGAACACTGTTTTTATTGATTAAAACAAGGTCCTGAAATATGATCTCGTTTACCTTGAAGTGTACCTGCAGCAGTCAGGAATATGTAGGATGCATTTTTAACTGATGCCCAGCAAACAATTCATGTCTTGTCTATAAATATTCCTTGAATTTAATATTGAAATCTGGAACCACCCAACATCACAAAACCACCTTTAATTTCCAGAAATGCATTATACGTTCGCATAGTTTTGCTTCGAGATGCCATTCTTGGTAACTCGTATCCTTCTCTTTGGTTTCTGCAGGCTTTTGGTCAGGCGTACTCTAACCAGCGGAAAGTGGCCGAGGATGGTGAGACGAACGAGGAGACGCTTTTGCAGGAGTCCGCCTCTAAAGAGGCATACTACAAGAGTCGCCTGCTGGAATTGCAGACCGAGCTTGACCTGAGCCGCTCAGTAGCTTCCAACACACAGGCTGAAAGCGAACGTCTGAACATGCTGCTCCAGGATTTAAAAGAAGTCAGTTCACCTAAGCACAACTCTAAATGTAGATCATTCTTCAGGGTTTTTTTTTTAATTTAGCAAAGTTTATCATTTTTCTATGTGTACCCATCTACATCCAGTCTTGACAACTTTTATCCACAACAGCTTACCTTTACTCACAATCTTCTGATCATTTGTTTAAAGCCTTAATCACTGAGCACTGCTCATTACTCATTTGTTTTTTGTATTAGCTTTTAGGTCAAGGCATTTCTTCACTTGAACAGGCCTTGGACAGGGTCATCCAGAGTGTCTGCTTGTGTGTGTTATTGTGTTTGTGTCAGCAGTCGTCAAAGGCCAGGGGTGGTGTCAGGGTCAGACTCTGTCGCCATGGGCTATTGTAGAGGGCAAATCCTTTACTGAGCTGGGGAATAAGGGGAATGTCCTGAGGTCGGCATAAAGACACACTACACAAAAATATACACACAGAGCATCTCCAGTTCTATAAGAGTCCTATAAGATGAGTCACATACTAATACCTCATATCTTGTCATCTACCTATCAAAAAAATATGTATACAACTAACAAAATGCATATTGTATCTAAACCTGTTATATATATATATCTATTGATTTTACACTGATAATTTATAATTTGTAGATTTGATCAGACCAGATTTCTATAAACATGACATGATGTACATCTCTGTACTGAAAATTAACACATATGATAAACCACTGAATTAGTTTTCACGCTGGTTTTTATTATGATGCAGAGGTGTGTTGTTTCCCAGCATTCTGGTCTGTGCCACTTTCTGGGTCAAATCCAGTATCACACTGCTGCTCTGCTACTGACCCTAACGTGTTAGTGTCTGTCTCTCTCTCTCTCTCTCTCTGTGTGTGTGTGTGTGTGTGTGTGTGTGTGTGTGTGTGTGTGTAGCCCCTGATTAACAGTGTTACAATAGCATCCTACTGGGTGATAATTGTTCAGTAAGCCTCTGGACTTTTAGATCCAGCTCATTTGTAGTTGAGGACAGAGCAATGCCTCAGTGTGAATGTACACTGATTCAACACATCCTCTGTGAATGCTGAGTTGTACACACAAATCAATAGCACTGCACACCTTTCAAGGTCACCTTGAGGGGCCTAATATAACAGCACATTATATTTTTTAGTCCTGAAACTTCAACTAGCTTTAGTATACTGTAAAAAAGAGAAAAGTGTCATTGTACAGTTCATCTAGAAACAATTAATGCTCTATAGAGATAATGCATTATTCATTAAGGACATATTTGCTGTAGTATTTGGTATATGAGCAAAATCATACTGAGAAATTTTTATTAGTGTAGGATAAAATATTGTAAGAAACACCACAGGTTTTTTTGGTGATGAGCTGGTAGAGAAATAGGAGATAACGGTGATAATGGCATCTCCTGAGCTGAGCTCAAATGGATGCACAGGGTGTAAAATAGAGGAAGATTAAATTTACCGTGTCTCTGGCCAGACTCCAAACTCAGCTTCACACACACACACACACACACACACACACACACACACACACACATGCTAGTTTCTGAATCAGCACTTTTAGTGAGCATCTTCACACAGCACTGGGAATTATCCCTGCATGTTTGCACGGATCAGCAGTGTTTGGAAATGTGTGATTTTTTTTATCAGGAAGGATAGCTATGGTCTAAAGATTGGACTGATTTTACTCCCAGACTGATAGCTGATTTTTTTTTCCCAACAAAAAAAACCCAATTATCAGAAAGGTAAAGAAAGATTAAAACATATTTGTTCCAAGTCTCTTAGAAATATGCATATCCCCATATGTAACCCTTCATTTGTGTAAAACTGGACATGTACAGTATAAACACTGTAAATTGTTAATTCAACACTATCTTTATATTTCTCATAGAGAATTATGCATAGTACAACATAAAGGTCATTATCTACTGTTATAAAAACAGTAGCCATATGTTCTAACATTTACAACAAACAAACCATACACCATAAGCTATTCAATAAAGCAAATGTGTACTGTAGGAGTTGCTATAATGTCAGTTGTATAGAAATAATTTAAAAAGATTTTTAAGAATCTTAGGATTTAATTATATACTGTGTGGACAGAAAGGTTGCATGTTTGAATTTAAATAATCATATAATTAAGAGTCAATAAATTGGAGCACATTTGCAATGATCAATATGTTTTAGTTGGCAGCAATTCTTTCCGCCCACACTGATGCATTGCTTCTCATTTCTTCAACAACCACATTAGAAAACATAGTTGCCATGTAATACATGGATATGTGGAGCAATTGCAGACATTTTAATACATACAAAAACTCAAGACACCAAACAAAAACACTGACTAAGCACGGAAGGTCATGAGTTCATATCCCAGCACCAACAAGCTGAAAACTGCTGGTCCCTTGTGCAAGGCGCATAAACTAGCTGAGTTCTTGAATCAGGTTCAAACTGTAAACGAGTGGTGAATTATTTTCACCCAACGATTTGGCCACCTCAGTCCTGGCCTTAACCCTAATGAAAGTCTTTTGGCTGTACTGGTGAAGAAGAGTTTTGGAAACAAGATCTCAGCCAGTGTTTTAAAAATAAAGCCATGGTGAATTTGTTCCATCAAGGCCGTGCAACAAAATATTAGGGTGTGCAACTTTTTTCAGCCAGAATGCAGTGCATTTATTTTAGCATTGCTTTTATTATATTTTGCCATGTATTCATTATTTATTTTTCACTGTACTAATAGTCTAGATAATGCTAAGAAAAAAGTCTGAATCACTGTAAAAGGTAGATGTCTAAAGAAAAAGATTATCAGGTGGCTATTAAAAATGGGGTTTGATAAACAGAAACATTTTAATTTCGAAATCATGGAATCCTATTCCAAACAATGTAATCACAATCTGAAGGTTTACTCTTTTAGCACTGCAACAATTATGTTGTCTTTAGATTTAGCGTGTCAAATGAAGAGTTTTAAGAATACTGAACTCACCTACAAAGTGTACATTAAAGAAAAGAGTATTTCCTTAAACATTTCTACAGTAAAAAGGAAAGATATCATGGCGCTAGATTGTACGCAATCTCTTGATGTTAAACAACATTCCATTTGTGCAGAATACCAGAGTTATGATAATGACTTTACCCCAAGAGTGCCTTTAGCTCTATAGTAACCTGTCCTACTCAGCTGTTTCTGCCTCTGGAGGTTTCTTTGTTCTATTTTCCCTGTGTAGAGTGTACAGTGACTGAGGTAATGCAGACATCAGGGCTTCCTTATAAGCAGAACAATTTATTAGCCAGCATCCACATAAGCAGGAGCATGGACAGATTAAGAACACAACCAAACACAATAAAAAAAAGAGTAATGAACCATACAGTATATAAAGGTCTTAAAGGGGTTGTGTGATAATGATCACACGTGCATTGTTTCCTGTATGTGCACGCCGCATTGATTCATTCTTGAGGAGACCCTTTTTTCAACATTGTTATTTTATATTTAATGATCACATTTTCTTTGTAGCTGATTTTTTTGTGTAACAGAGATAGAAAGTTAAAGAATAACAGGATGTTGCGTCTCCTTTTGTCGTCTCACTGTTTGTTGCAGAATAACGAGATGCTGGAGCTGCACAAGGCCAGGATGAGCGAAGAGATTAAGGAGTATAAGTTTAGAGAAGCCAGACTACTGCAGGACTACACTGAGCTGGAGGAGGAGAACATCACATTACAGAAACTCGTGTCTACGCTCAAACAGAACCAGGTGAACACACACAGAGAAACAGCCTCTTACACAACCATATTAAACCTACTTTTGCAAGTCATTCAAGATTTACTAAATAGATTATAGATAGTTAAATACTAGATGGATAAATTAAGCTACCCAGAAGGGTTTTTAGACATAAACCAGCTTAAAATTTAGGGTTTTTTCTTCAACTTTGTCCGACCAAGAAATTCATGGTTGTAGCTTTTAATTTAAAAGCCTGAAGGCTTTTCTCTGCAATTCAAACACCCATCAGGGGTCTAGATTTTACTTTTAAACTGGATTAAAGGTTTGTCTCATACCTCTACTTTTGGGGTTATATGCCCTTCATGTCTCTTTGTGCATGGAGTTTTCATATTCTTTTTATGCTTTAGGAGCTTTCTCTGAGTATTCGGGTTTCCTCCCAAGTCTACAGACAGGCTGTTTGGCCAGATTTTTCTATATACTCTTTAAATGCAACTGTGGCCTGCAGTAGGTTTGAAACTTTTGTCCAGGGTATCCCCCACCTTGTACTCTGAGTTTCCTTGGATAAGCTTCAGGTGCCTGACTAATGCTTTGAAGGATGAACAGTTTGGAAAGTGAATGGATGCAGGGATGGATAAATAGAAAGATGGAAATGTAAAATATCCAATGTGGTATAGAATGCTGGAAGTTTCTGACCTCTTTGTCATAACACCATGCTGTCATCGATTATTTTTCTATGATCGCACTCACCATAATACTTTATTCCTTACATTAAAACAACTTAATTTATTGACAGGTGGAGTATGAAGGCTTAAAACATGAAATTAAGGTATTGGAAGAAGAAACAGTTCTGCTGAACAGCCAATTAGATGATGCGTTGCGTCTGAAGGACATCTCTGAAGGGCAGTTGGAAGAGGCGCTGGATGCTCTGAAGAGTGAAAGAGAACAGAAGAACTGCTTGAGGAAGGAGCTAGCAAACCACCTTAGCCTGACTGACAGTGTGTATGGAACCAGCACACAGATTCCCATCTCTGTTGTGGAGGGATTAAAGTTTGCAGAGGAGCCGACCACTAACGGCACCTTGGCCTCTGGCTCTAGTCCCAATAATGAGGACAGTAACAGGTGTAACGGCTGTAATGGCCATGGACCGAAGATGAACGGTGACTACCACTGGCCGTGTGGAAGAAAAGAAACACTGAACCCCGTGTCGGATCTGTTCAGCGAACTCAACCTGTCTGAAATACAGAAACTGAAACAGGAACTCTTACAGGTCAGTCACTGCGTAAAACCAACGGTAATGTTCAAACATAAAAAGAATTCATTCGGGCAGTACCCTACTTTTTAAATCTTGAAATTCTGATAAAAATCTTTATATAAATAATGACAGTCATAATTATGATTAAGATAATTATTATCATGGCTAAAAATTATGGCCCGAACATGTTTGTGCAAGTAATTAGATTTTTCTAATTATAATACATAACACACATAACTTGTGTATTATAAGTTTGTATGATTTTTTTGTTTATAAACTATATGTTTATTGCAGATAGTAAAAAATCAGATGTACTTAATGTCACCTAGATATAGGTGCACGGTGTGCAGGAAATGATCATTTAATATAACAGAAAATTAATGTGGGTAATTTAATTAAAAGATATTTTTCATTAAGGATAGAATAAAAAATAAAGCAGAAATAAGGATATTTTAGTTATGGTTACAGACAATCCGGATAATTCCCGGTTCGGAACTGGCGACTCGGAAAATTCACAGGTTCTCATTTGGAATCGAACTAACAGCAAGTTGCAGATTATCTTAAAGTTTACGGGAATCCGCAATGGGACCAGGAATGTTAGGAATAACATTTTAAACTATGTTTTCACTAACAAATTTCATAAAAATCTATAAAACACATTATTGTATTAAAGTGACAAAATGTCTAGATCAATTCACTAAAGTACCATAGGGGCTGCAGGGGTGCGTCCAAAATATTGCGGGGGGTCTTAGAACATAACCCCCAGGAGTTCTGGGGGACTAGTGTACATTCTTGTGCAGCTACAGGCTCATGAATACAGCACTTTATTTAAAATCCTAACCTGGTTTCCCGGACTATCCAAATTCGATCCAGTTACTGAATGATAAATCAATACAGTATTTAGAGTGAAAGCTGGTTCATTACACATTATCTATGTTAATAAGCAGTTATTGACTTCTGAAAAGAAGGCCACCTTCTAACAGGAACGCTGTTTAATGATGCGCATAGAATTGTCTGAAACATGAACTGGTAGGTCATTCAGTCATTAAACTTCTGATATACCATGTGGAAAATGCATTATTAAAAAAGAAAAAAAGAAAATTACAGGTTTTGGCCAAGACCGATGGCATGATTAGCGTCATGTAGTTATGCTGACACTGCAAAATCGATGTGTAGGTTGAATGTCTTGAAGCCTGACATCTTGACTCCTGAGCAAATTTAGTAGGTTTTTGATATATACAGTTTACTCTAAATAAACTCATACTTAGTACCTAATACTAATGTAATAGTAATGTTATTAGATTTAGTAGACTTTCAAGATATATCAGATATTATTATAATTCTTCAGATTTCAAGTAAGAAAGAGTACTCCTTTACAGGAACTGCTTTTATTACTAAAATATAATCCCAAAATCTGGATTGTTTATATGGAGAAACAATTTGAAAAAAGAAAATGTATGTATTTTGTATGATTTTTTAATTTATATACTATATGTTTATTGCAAATAGTAGGTAATCAGATGTATCTAATGTCATCTGGATTTAAAAAAAAAATAAAATAAAAAAAGTTAACATTAACTGTGCTATAGATGTGCAATAACCTACTAATAAGACAAACTATTTACTTTACTGTCATAAGGATATAGAAGGTAAATGACAGTGTAATATCATCAGATCCACAAAGTTCCATCTGTCGGTGCTTACAACACAGTATGTACAAACCTTAAGGTCATTTTACACAGATTTTTTTTTCTGTGTGTGTGTGTGTGTGTGTGTGTGTGTGTGTGTGTGAGAAAGCACCATTGGCATGTTCAGTGGGAAACGGTAGGGGACCGGAATAGCAAACAGTGATAACACGAACACTCTCTTTTGAATACTGAGCTACAAATTAGGACTGTAGCCATGACAAACCTGAAATATACTGTGTATAACTAAAAGAAAGGAGTATGGTTTCCAAATCTAAATCACAATAATGGTACTGTTATGGGTTGATTGATTCACAGCTACAGTTCCTATAAATGATATTCATAGAAAATCCACTCAAAAGCCATTATATCTGGGTTTATTTCAATCGAATTTCCTGACTACATTGCTTACAGTGAAATAATTTTGTATAGTGCTTATTATTAAATGCACAATAAGTGTAAATGCAGAATGAAACATAGGTGTGACCTTACAATACATACTGTCTTACCTCATAAGTGCATAACATTTTTGGCTAATGTTAAAAAAAAAGCTTTCTGTAACAATGGAGAACTTTGTAAGAAATTGATGATGACTCATTTTACACAGTTTATTCACTGTGTACCAGTCAAATTTGTTATATAATGTGAACATAGATAAGTTATATAACACATATAGTATGTAAATTTGTATTAGATTTTCCTATTTTATCACTCAAGTGTTGTTGGGGCAATGGACACGAGCAAAACACCTAAACACAATGGAAATTTAAATGAGTACCCAAACATGAGCATGGGCTTAAACACATGTTGCGCAATCAACAGTTATAAGTTAAAAAATGTGTGTGCATGAAAGAATTGACAAGAGTTCACAATAAGCATTCATTTGAGTTTTTGTTTATTTTTCCATATAATATCTCCTCTTAGACAGTATATTTATACTGATAAAACTCTTTGCCCCTAAACTAGTCTGAGGTTGTTATTTATTTATTGTATTGGTATCTACCAAATGCCAAAGTTGTGAAGTAATTCAGTGCTCAAGAAAGAGGCGCCTTTCTTGGCACAAAGGTGTAAAATACCAGATTACAACGCTCATGTTAGATATTTTAATACACACACAAACTAAATATTGCTGTTTATACACATAGACATTAGCTGAAAATCTCACAGCTGTCTGGTGTATTTCCACAAGTTACAAAATATGTCAACAAAGTGCTCAGGTTCACTGTATATATTTCTTACCTGTTTACCTGGATCTCCTCCAAAGAGGTATTGATATTCAATCGAATGTTGAAAATAGCTAACTACTCCAATACAGTGGCTGATCAGAAAGCTGTTCATCAGCACTTGTGTTTAATTACAGGGATCACGCATGATGACATATGCTAAATTGTCAATATGATTGAAGACTTGCGAAAATATCACTTTCCCAGACATATCAAGCTTCCTTTGTTATTGCATCTAGAATTTAGATAATCTTTTATATATTTTTATTGATTATTAAAAACAATATGGATATATTAGCATAAAATGAAACTTAATTTGAAAGAAATGTAAATGAAATTGTATACCATGTACTTCAGTCTCCTCTAATAGAGAGAATGTATCCTATGTAGATCAACAAGTAAAAATTAAAAACATTTACTTATTACTATATAGGTGTTTTGACCTTTCATTTGGTAGTTTAACCTTTAAGAGAACATGCTGAAAAAAGTAAATTAAAAAAACAATCTTTAAATAGAAATTTGTTGTACAATAATATGCTGTATAATTTTAACTACCAAAAAATTCTACCAGTTTGTCATTTGAAAAGTAAACATAGTTTTGCTGGTTGAAACTGAACTGTATTATTTCCATTATCTACAAAAAAAAAATGGACTGAGGGAGAGGTAGCTTAATGGTTAAGATTCTGGCTTACTACGTGAAAAATTTGTAGTTTAAGGCCCAGCATCGCCAAGCTGCCAGTGTTGGACCCTTAATCCTTTCTGCTCTATAGGCACTTTATCATGGGTGACCCTGCAAACTGGGGCCAGAGTCATGTATATGTGACAAGTAAAATCATCTCCTCTTTAAAATGAAGACCAATAGTTCAATCTCCTAAAATTCAGCAAACCACATTTTTACTTTTATTCATACTTTGGGAAATTAATTGAACCAGTTGTTTTTTTTTTTTACCATAGATTGATTTTTCTGCATTGATTTAGGGATGCCTTTGGAAGTGGGTAAGATTATATAGCATTTATAGAGAGAGCCCCCAGTATGAGTTTTGTTTTTGCAAATTTTCTGCTTAAGAAGACACTTCAGATATTGCGCTTTCCGGTTACTTCATGGCCTGGGTTTTCCTCTTATATGCAAAATGCAGGATGAGACTGAAAGGAATTGATGTAACAAATTACTCTCCTCAATAGTATGGTGCGGCCCTGGTTACTAAAACATATCTAAACTTATAAAGCTTTTTTTCAGTGTATATATATATATATATATATATATATATATATATATATATATATATATATATATATATATATATAAATTACTCTCAGCATTTCGACTATGCAGTGGTTCTTCTGTTAAATCAATATGTGTCCTCCCATCCTCTTGCAGGTGGAGCGAGAAAAGGCTACTCTACTGACTAACTTGCAGGAGTCTCAGACCCAGTTACAGCACACGCAGGGCGCTCTAACAGAACAACATAAGCGTGTAAATTGCCTTAACGCACGTGTCAATGCTATGAAACATCTGTGCAGTGACAAGGAGCTGGATGCTGAGGAGACCGAGAAAGGGGACACTCCTTTGAATGGTTGCCTTGAGTACAACATCGACATTAATGGCATCGAAATCCTGGAATGTAAGTACAAGGTGGCCGTTACAGAGGTAATTGATCTTAAAGCTGAGCTAAAAGTCTTAAAGGAAAAGTACAATCAGTCTGTAGACAGTCAATCAGAAGAGCGCGACCAAAGTGAGGGGAAACTGCAAGCACTTTATGATCATGTGGCGACATTGGAGAGAGAGTGTCGTGAGAACCGTGAGCGAATCACCAGCCAAGAGGTTGAGCTCCGAAGTATGTCGTCCATGAACAGTGAGAGTCAGGGTATGCTGAATGCTGCTCAGGATGAACTAGTTACCTTTAGTGAAGAACTTGCCCAGCTCTATCATCATGTCTGCTTGTGCAACAATGAAACGCCCAATCGAGTCATGCTGGACTACTACCGCCAGAGTCGTGTTACACGTAGCGGCAGTCTTAAAGGCACTGATGACCCGCGTGTTCTACTGTCACCACGCCTTGCCCATCGACTTGCTGCCATGAATTCATCAGATTCTTCTCGGAGCCCTCATGACTCACCCTTGAAGGAAGCATTAAGTGAAGTGAGTAAAGCAGAGACAATGAGCCCCAATAGGAGCCCATTCGGCTCTCCCGTCCACAGTGGCACATCTGCTTCACCCATACCAGAGGCAAACGGAGATCTTCGCAAAGAGCCATTAAATATTTACAACCTGAACGCCATTATTCGGGACCAGATCAAGCACCTGCAGAGAGCTGTGGACCGCTCATTGCAACTTTCCAGACAGAGGGCTGCTGCTCGGGAGCTGGCACCCATCTTTGACAAGGACAAGGAGGCCTGCATGGAGGAGATCTTGAAGCTGAAGTCCCTCTTGAGCACGAAGAGAGAGCAGATAGCCACTCTACGACTTGTACTTAAAGCCAACAAACAGGTATGAAGAGTCTATTTCTGTTCTTATAATGTAAATACGTATTTTGCCGATGAAAAGAAAGGTCCCAATGGGCATTGTGACAAAGTTATCAGTAGGATGTATTATTTCTATATCAAAGCATTTATAAATATTACATTAATCAAAAATTAATTTTTTTTAAGTGTATCAGGCTAATTTGAGATATGATGTCAAATATTTTATTCTGAGTTAATACGTGTCATATGGTCTGGGGTGCAGTCAGTGTTCCAATTTCATCCCTAAGTTCAGTAGGGTTAAGGCCAGAGCTCTATAGCAAACCACTCATGACCTTCCACTCAAACCCATATAGACCATATCTTAATGGAACTCGCTTTGTGCAAGCAGACAGGGAACATGTTTGGGTCTCCTAGTTCAAGTGAAGGGAAAATTGTATGCTGCCATATTCATAGACATCCTGTACAATTGTGTGCTTCCAGTTTTGTTGTAACAGTTTAGAGAAGAATTGCATATAGCTGGAAAAGGTTAGGTGTCCCAATACTTTTGCCAATGTATTGTATAAAATATAGTGTTTCCTACAATCTCTCCAGGTTGTAGTAGATTTCTATTAAGGACAAAAAAATTGACAGCCCTATCTGACATTTTTTTCAGACTGCAGAAGTAGCCTTGGCCAACCTGAAGAGCAAGTATGAAAATGAAAAGACTATTGTGACAGATACAATGATGAAGCTGAGGAATGAGCTAAAGGCTCTAAAAGAAGATGCAGCCACCTTTTCCTCTTTAAGGGCGATGTTTGCCACCAGGTACAGTCATTTTTGGAGTCAACAGTCAATTGTGCTGCTGGGTGCATTGACTCTCTCTCCCTCTCTTTCTCTTTCTCTTTCTCTCCCCAGGTGTGATGAGTATGTTACTCAGCTGGATGAGATGCAGAGGCAGCTGGCAGCAGCAGAGGATGAGAAAAAGACTCTGAACTCTCTGCTCCGTATGGCGATCCAGCAGAAACTGGCTCTTACACAGCGTTTAGAAGATCTGGAGTGTGATAATGAGTCACATCGTGGACGTGGAGGAAGGATATCCAAAATCAAAACCAGTCCTCAAAAAGTAAGTTGCAGAACAATGCGCACTACACTGGATCAGCCATAGTGTGGCATGTTTTTTCATCTTATAAAAATAATACAAAAATAATAATAATGTGGCCGTCATTGTTATGTGGAACTGTAGATAGAAATCTATAAAAAAAAATGGTTTGGGGGAACATAAAAATATTGACAAATTTTTTTTATTCGAATAATTTAATAGTTAACATTTGTTAGACCCTATTTGGGTATTACAGATGTGTATTGTGTGTGTGTGTGTGTGTGTGTGTGTGTGTGTGTGTGTGTGTGTGTGTTACATTTAATATTTAATTTCCTAAAGATTAACTACTTAACTATTCTACTTATTCTTTCCATCCTTTATTCATTCACTCCCTCGATATGCAAAAGTGAGTGGGCACAGTGACACTGCGCTAATTCTAGTTTCTTTTTAATAAACCCAGGCATTTGAGTGTATGTTTTCAAGTTTATTAAATCAAAAAAATTCACTTAAATGATGTTTCAAGACTTAACACAAACTGGGAAAATAAGTGCTAGTTTTAGTGTTTCAGGAAGGTTTTTACACATTGTTAAAAGATGTTCAGACATCTATGGGAAGTTCATTTGTCCACTTCCGTGCCAGAACAGAACCAGTTTTGATGCATACCAACCTCTTTCCATGAGAGAAGGTGTGACCATTCGAGCAGTGCTACTGTAGAACATAAATAGCACAAAATCAGTAAGCAAGGCCCGTAATCTTGCAGTAAGCAATGGCAGAGAGCAATGGCCATCTAGTGGTCATTTACTGTAAATGCAGAGATTGAGAGGCTCTAATTCTCTAATTTCTGCTCCAAGCTGGTCTTCCACCTTCCACTGCTCTTCAATTGACTCTTAATTTTGATTTCCAACAAAGCATAATGTCTAAGTTGCTACTTTGCCTAAAGCATAATTAAAATATAATTTTGATTATAAATAAACTCATGCCCACTGCATATAACGAACTATGCAGTCTGTATGTGCAGTGAGTCCCTCATTTGTTCTATTTCGAGATATGGCATAAGAGTTGTTCTCAGACTCAGGATATGCCACAAAGTCTGCTCTGTACTATCCATTAGTTTTTTTCTCTATATACTGTGGAGTAGAGTCTGTTGTAAAGGATACATCATTTATCATAATGCACAAGGGCTACGGGCCAAAACACATTAGATGTGAGTTCTGGTCAGTGATGCCTCTCAGGGATTCTACATTAGATAAGCATAATTCAGATCTCTGACAGATCGTCTGATAGACAGATTTGTCTGGGAGGTTTCACCTTGCTGATGATTTTGGACACGTTTGTGAACAATTTCATATACATTTCCGATTGCAGGATTTTTGTACAGGTAAATGAAATCATATGAGCAGAAGAGCATGTGCCTATTTTATCCAATTTTTTTCTTTAAATCTGAAGGTTGTTTTTAGCTTGGGTTACGTCTTAGTGCCGCAGGATCGCCCATTTTGCTTAAGGTGGAAACTTGTCTGTTGTTCTCCTGTGTGCCAACTTTATGGCCTATTGCACAGCACACAGAAAGGAGACTATTTCCATTAAAACGGAAATGTGCTCCTAGAACATTCTGAAAACATATCTGACTCATTTTTTGCTTTTAGCAATGTGTCTAATTGCTTTTAGACAAACTTGTTCAGACCCGCTCTAAGATTACCTGTACTGTAGTTTAATCCTGTTTCCTGAAGACAATTACAGTGCCACAGAATTGTGAAAATAATAAATCAGGTTATACATTTAGTTATACATGAAATTATAGAATTCGGTGTGTACTTTACATTAATATTAAAATTCTCAAAAGAAAATGATGGTCTTCAACATTTCTGTATACCTGTATACACCACAAATTACCACCAGTGTCACCAGTGTGTGAAGTGGACATGCTTAAAAATTTACATTCAACAGTGCTAAAAAAAATAAATAAATAAATAAATAAATAATTAAAATTTTATATAAAAAAACATGACACTAAGAAAAGAAAAAAATATATAAACCATCTCAAAAAAAAAATAATAATAATAATAAAAAAAAAATAAAATAAAATAAAAAATAAAATATATATATATATATATATATATATATATATATATATATATATATATACACACACACTATACAATATTTTAAAATGAGTAATTTATTATTATTATTATTATATTATCATTATTATTATTATTGCTATGATCATATCTATTTATTTGGATGTCTATATATTTATTTGTCATATTTTATTACATTTAAACCGCTAATCCTAACAGTAGGAGCTGTAATAACATCCTTATCACAAGCTCTTCATGTTTCCTTGTTTCATGCATTTTCTTTGTACCATTTTGTTTGTGTCCTAACTTCGAAACCTTTGATTTTTGAATAACATTTTACCGGCAATTGTTTTTTCATCCATAAACAATATTTTTAATTACTCACTAATCATTTTTTTTAATCATTTTAAAACCTGAAATATAATCCATTGTATAGTCCACACAATAATCGTGTGTCCGATTTGGCTCTATTGTTACGTTTCACTTATTTTTTCCAAGTCATTCCTGCTGTGTGTCTGTGTGTCCTCGTGTGCATGTGTATGTCACTAACCCTGACTGTCACTCCTGTATATCTGTCTAATTTATCAGTCTCTTGTAGATTGTCAGCAGCCTGCTGCATCAGTACCGCCACTCTCCCGACAAATGAGAAGTGGGAGAGTATTCCCGGCTCGCAGGTAACCTGCCCTACAGAGGAACTCTGTCCCTCTGTGTGGAGCTACAGAGTATATTTAGTACATTATTTGGGGGGAAATACAATTTTGCATGCTCATACTGTACATATTTCAGTGCTTCATGTTAGAGTTCAGAAGCCTGTTGTTTATATCCGCTTTGGCATGGGGTCGGTTGAACCAGATAATAAAACATTTAAACTTGACTATCCTTCTGCACACTATAGAGCCTAAAGTTAATATACAACAGGTCCAAAATGATAGTGCAGCATTATGACCACATATAAAAAAAAAAAAACACCCCTTCTATTGTGTAACACATTAATGTCTGAAAGCTGCTTGCCTTTGTCTTGCTGTCATGCCTGTTTTTAAGTGCAGTTATATACCCGTGTGCACTGTATGTCTTTTATAGGTCTTAAATGTTTTGTTCAGAGCATATTTTCAACTCTTTATATAATAGGTAGGTCATTTTAAGACTTTACGATTCTATTATATGAATTTAAAATAAATCATTGTTTCTTTCTTTCTTCCTTTTCTCCTTGTGTGATAGTACTAATATTGTGAAAACACTCCGAGACGATGAGCTACAAGAAGCCAACTCCAGACTCCCATGCGACCCTTTTAAATGTCTGTTACATCACTCTCATATACCTGGTCCTTAGCCATTGAATAGCCATGTCCACTATCCCAAGCCATTCCACCATACCCTGTGGCCTTGCCTACTTTCTAAAGAACTAACCAGGGGACATGCTTTTTAAACCATCCGGTCAGGTGCTCCTCTTTCTGTGTGACCTCAAACAGACTCACCCTGTTTTAACCCAAGAAGGTGAGCCAAGACTATGGTGAACCACTTTGCTTTCATCGGATACAAGTTAACACTTTTTTCAATGGAAAGCGAAAGAGTGAATGCTGATGCCTAGTATGGACTGTTTGTCATTTATTTATCTATTTATTTATGTTTCTTATGTTTTGTTTCTATTTATTTGCAATCCTGGGTGACTGGAATTCACTTTCATTTGAAACAGAAAGGTTTGCTGTGGGATTTTTTTTTTAATATCAGTAGCTGAATAATCAAAATAATGGTTTTTATTCAAAACCTAAAAAATATGTTTAAATGCTTCTAAGAGGTTTGGTACAGTATTGATGTTAAGCATTATTTTTAATATCTAAGATTTGGGATTAATGGCCATGGGATAAAAGTGTGTATATGAAAAAAAAACCCATTATTAAATAGTTGTAGATCTTTGGTTTTTAGTCAAACTAAGAAAGTGTTAATTGGATTTACTTGAGGTGTTCAATAGACCAGAACAAATTGAATCAAAGTAATAACAATCTGTAAATGTTCTTTTCCAACATGTGGTTAAGAGATATTTGGTTTTGGCTTGTGTGTCACCTTCCACTATGGTTCTATTATAATGACAATATGATTAAATTATGATTGTATGCATAGGGTGTATTTTACTCATTTATATTTATTTATCAAAGAATTATTACAAAGGTTATATTTTATACTTGATTTTTTTTGTATTGGTTACAGTTGATATGAGCAGTGTAGGGGTGATAGAATGTGAGTGATAGTGTTAAGTTAAAGAGCACATAGTGAATACTGTGGCCAGAGTTTGGTGATCCTGCTGTGATGAAACTTTCATTATTGTGAAACCCCAAACCTGTATACAGCAACTGAAATCTATTGCATCATATTTTCACTAAAAAGATAATCATGGATGAAGTCTCTATTCACTCACTCTTTCTCTTTCTCCCATTTATGACTTAAGCACAAACGCATTAATAATCTCAATAATTATTTGGTCGTATTATACTGTAAAACATACCAGCAGGACAATTTCTGATATATTTCCATTTTCAGATACTAATAAAACTGTAAATAAAAAAAGCAAAGTTGTATGAATGAAATCTGCACTCATTCTGAGAAAGTGGAACAAAGTAGAGTTTCTCTAATGACACATGCAAAAGAGGTCATTTAATGAATGGTGTTATTGAAATGCCTGTTTCAGTCTTCCCGGTACTTTTGGTACCATATCTCTTAGTTTACATGGAAGGACTTTTGATTGTTTTGTATAAGATGATTGTGTTCAGTTTGAAATATGCTTGATGTGCACAGTGGTCTGACAGGGAAATGAAATGAATGAAACGAAAATTGATGTACACTCAACTGGACAATCACCCTCCTTGTTACTGACTAAAGCATAGTTGTGGCAGCAGGACATAACGATACACTTGGTTTTTTTTTTTTGTGTGTATATGTATTCCCTTGTTAAATAAAATCTGAACTCATGATTCAGTTCTGCATGTAGTTAAAGGCGAATAAAAAAAATGTGATGGGTGAATGGCCCTCCTTGAGACACATAGCATTTTGTTTGAAAATTAAAAGACTAATGATTAATAATTATATTTTGTACCAGATTTAATCTGGTGAAAGTTGTGGTGAGTCAATCCTAGGAAGACAAATGGAAATACATCACAGATGGGACATCAGTTTCTCACAGGACAGAATGCAAACATTCACCAATGGGGCAATTTAGTTCAGCAAGAAGTTCAGAAAATTGTAATTATTCACCTCAGAAGGTTGCATATTGAGTTACATATTAAGTGAGTTACATATTATAGTACATAAAATCAATCAAACGGACTAATCTCACTTATTAAATGTCACTCATAAACATGCATATCCTAATTCTGTAATAAACATGGATGTTTTATATGTATGTGGATGTATTTATTACTCACAGGCAAATACAACATGACTTTCAAAGACTTATTTCTTTTATTAACGTGTGTTTATATCCTAAATTATACCACACAACACAGTATGTTTGTGTACAGTTTATAGATATGTAGATGGCTACAGTTTATAGACACCATCTTTACTGACTGGTAAGGCACATTCTAGTTTATTACCTGATTAACTGATTCAAGAAATGAAGCTTTCCTACAAATTGTGTGATTTTCTTTAAAACTGAATTGATTGAAACATTTTTTATGAACATTTGAGCTGGTAAAAATGAGAGGTGGTGAAGCAGCTTGTGTTTTGGGAGCTGGTCGCTGTGTAGGAAAGGCTGTAGGTTTTAATAGTAGTGTGAGTTTTATTACGAGCTAAACTAGAAATGTTTTCTCTGTACAGTATTTAATATTCACGTAATAAGTAGTGAACTGAGCTGCTGTGTGCTTTTCTTCTTCCTAAATCAGGCTAGACAATGATCTCTTTCAAAGAGTCTTTGGTGACTAGCATATATCTGAGGTTTTGTTGATTTCGTGTTTTGGACAAACACGAGAGCGGGGAAAGAAAGAGAAATAATTATAGAAATGTTTTCCACAGCTTTCGCTGGTAGTTATAAGGTATAAATGATGTAAAGTTATGCTTTGTTTTTTGTGTGAAATTATATTCAACTCCATGTTCTTGAATTTTAATATAATCCTTACAGTTGCTAGGCCTGCATGTACGATAAGGAGACTTGTGCACCTCTTTATTTTGAAGCAGGTGTATTTGGATAATTTTCCTGGATAAGTTTTTGCTTCTTTGCACTTAGAACCCTACACCAGGCAAACACTTCGAGAAATCTGTACCTAGTGTTTCCATTAGATAAGATTGCTTTTCATATATGAGCTTTGTAAAAAGAAAAAAAGGAAGCCGTTTCCTGTTGGTCCCTCTGAGCCAGAGAAAAAAACGTCTCGACCAATCGCTGCGTTAGGAACAGTTGTGTGGGCGGGGCTTCGGAGCGGTTCAGGTGATCGCCGCGGTAACCGGATGAACTCAAAGCGTTATACAGTGCGGAGTTCGGATTGGACCCGAGTGAAGGCGGACAGTGTCGCAGTTACTGCTGGGGGGAAACACGTGAACTAGAAAAACAGTCAACTCATGTTTCTTCCATTCCAGGAGCGATCTCAGGTTCTAGTAGCGAAGATAAAGCTTTTCAATGTTGGAGCGCTCTGAGCAAGCCATGGGAGACTTTAGGAGAACCGCCTTTAGGAGGAAACCAAAGAGTGGAGGATCAGATGAACAGCCTGAAGAAGAGACAGGTGAGTTGGTCTTCTAAAGGATTATTTAACAAGCTGCTGAGCTGGATAAGAGATAGAAGTGATTACAGTTAGGGATCACCTTGTGAGTAAGAATAGACCAGGGCCATGTTTTCTGCTTTGACCTCACACAAGACCTGGACACACATGTGATCATGTGTATGATCTGGCAACCATGGAATATCCTTAGAGATTTCTTTTATGGTTCTAGTAGCATATGCTGGAATTTGTTTTGTTTTGCTCAGCTTTGCAGGCAAGTCCATACTGGTTATGGGTTCCACTTCTGCACACTCCTGCTCTCCTGCGCTTGTGTATATACACAGTATATCAGATTGCACTTACACTTTGTTGTTGAAGACACACAGGAACCCTTGGTGTGACTTTGTGGATCACTCTGGATGCAGTGATTCATCACGTGGAGCAGCTGAAATCCACCAACAAACCTTTTAGTATAGACAAGAGTGAGGACACAAGGAAAGTTTCTGAAGGATTGACAGGGGGATCTGTGGTTGTTTTGCATTTTATTATGGATATTATAACTCCTTAATATGAGATATCGTTTTTATTAATAACCTCTTTTTTTCTAACATGAATAACTTGCTTGTATCGTCTTGTACGGAACAGGTTTAAGATCAGTAATAATCCTAATTAGGTATGGCTTAACATCATGCATCATTATTTCTGCAAGCGACATGTTTAAAACATAAATGCATTATGGCTGTAATAAATAGGCAAAATATCATTGTGCATATTTACTTGGATTGTGTTGTATAAAAAATCTTCATGAAGAAATAAATACTTTTCATTCTGTTTACGTGGTTCATGATTGCACAATTTCTCTGGTAGCACACTTAGAAACCTATGGCAACCTTTGTAACATCACATGGCATTATAACATTGGTAATATAGCATCATCATTTTTCATTGTGCTCCCTCGTTCAATTTATCCCTTCTGCAAGTATATCTGCAAAACCTAAATTTGAGGTCAGAATACAAGAACTCTGGCATGTAGATATATTATATCAGCCATTTAGGTTCATGCCATGTCAGCATTATATGACAACTTGTGTTCATGATTGTTGCACCTTAGGGAGAGGTTTGATACTTTTTCACCAACAGGTTTGTTTGCAAAAATGAGATGATGAAGTTTACTCTATATTAGTGTAGATTAATGTTGCTGTCTAGTGTATAAATATAATACTGGTCCACCACAAAGCTCCATAGTCTTAGTAACATGCTTGATTATCTGCATAGTCTGGGCAAGTTCAGGTTCTTTGGGTTTCTCTAAGTTCTCAGAGTTCTCAGTTGTTGAAATTAAAACTTAATTAGCTCTACATGGGAATGATGTCCTGATTTGTTACAATGAACTGGTGTTTCATACAAGTTAAAGTCCTTCATTATGCCCAGTGTTCCTAGTATAGGCTCCCAATCCTGGCCCAGATTACAGTGGATACTGTAGTTAGTTGAATACATTTTCATGCAAGTTACTGTTCAGTTTCAGACTGAAGAATTGGATGAGGAATTAGTACTTTCCATATCTGTGTCTGTCTGCTGGTTTCAATGAGTGCATTGTTTAAGCTTTTTAAACTTCTGGCACCATGTAGTGTTTAGGCTAAATATTTGATCATTAAGCACACGTCTTTTGCATGTAAACAGAAGATTTGAAGTCTGAAGATGGTATTTCTGAAGGGACAGCATGCACGTGTATTTGGTGCATTTCTGTTGCTCTTGTTTCAAATTTTGTACTGTGGGGTGTGTAGTGCCACATTGCTGATAGCTGAAGTTTAAAACTTTGTTGACAGGATTCTTCTCCTAAGCTTCAGACAATGGACTCAATTGTGTTACTCGACCCAAGAAGCAGCAAGGCTTCCTGGGATTGTTGACTAGCATGAATTAGGACTTCTTAGTGTTATGGCTTCGGCTGTACTGACCGGAAAACTCACACTTGTCCTCTGGGGACACACACACTTGCTGTTTGTAATGGACTCTAGTCTTCTAAGTGGATTTTTCTGTAAAAGTGGTTTGTGGAGTTGGATAAATTTGTAGGAACTTGCAGTGGTCAAATATTCAAGGTAAGAGAGCAGTGGCTGTTAAATGAAAGGAATACACTAATCAAGTCTAACTACAGTTAATGTTTTGTTTCCTGTTTGGTTTAATTTTTTTTCCTTCCGAAAGAGATTTTTGTAAAAATGTTGTATAATCCGTAATTAACAATCTAAATCTAAATGACTATGTATGGTCAAGAGCAATTTGGAAAATATGCTGCAATAGTAATCTGACTCTTAGATAAGTCTGGGAGGTAGTACTGGCTTGTGGCTGCACGCCCTGGCTTGTGCTAAATATGTAATCAGAGACTGTGCAGGCAAACCTTTTATTAAAAATCCTTTTAACACAACACAAAACATACACTGAAAAGATACAACAATCATTACCCAATCGTAGGAAATTCAATGTCTGTCTCTGTCATGTTTTTTTTTTTTTTTTGTTGTTGTTGTTGTTCTTTTATTATTTTAAAGCAGTTTACTTACAACAGTTACGTTTTTTTTTTTTAAATGGTCTTGATTTGGTTTTTATAATGATGCACAAATCCAGAAGATGGCGCTACATGTCTTGTCATTGTTTGGGTTTGTTTTTTGGTTCACTGGGAAAATGTCCTTTCTGCATGAAGAAAGTCGGTGCTTTGTCTTCCAACCAAACATATGTTCACTTCCTCAGCTCACTAGCTGTCCTGCATATTCTATCCTGTTATTTAAACATGTCCTATTTCGCAGTTGTGTTGAATTAGGCTAACAGACATTTATATATTTATAGTACATTTATGTTATTTATGTTACTAAGATATCCGCTGAACATACTCTGGGAGGGGAACTAGACAGTCTGACTAAAGATGTCCAAAGCTGTGCTCTATCAGGCCAGAAAACTATTTATTATTATTTCAAAAATAGTAAAACAGAAATATAATGAGATTTTTGCCAAATAAATTTACAGGTCTTGTATCAAACTATTGTCCTGTTTCAATAAAAAAAAAAAACAGAACTCTCTTTCCAAACCGTTTTAGCTTAATAAACAGTTTTAGGGTGGCTTGAGAATGGCTCTTCTCTTCCCAGTTACGATGCACGGTGAAAATGTGTTACAGTTACAAAGGTGCTTGAATTAAGGGACCCTGACCTGGACAATCTCTAAAGAAGTGTTTTATTACATGGCAAACAAGCAGTATAACTGTGTAACTGTGTAACAGTTTCTTCCCTCAAACCATCAGGCTTTTTAACACACACACAGACACACACACACACACACGCACACACATGCTCGCTCACTCACTGTGATACTGAACTGTTAAAAACTCGAACTCAAACACACATTTGAATACTTAATATAGTTCATACACATCTATGTCTACAGCAACATCCATATTATAACTGTTTACATGCTGTTTTGCACACATACTCGACTGCTGCTGTCGCTGTATTGCACAACATTTTGTGTATATATTTACAAGTGCACTCTTTGTTCACAGTTCTCTTTTTGCACATTGTACTGTAATTGAGAGTGTGTTAGAGAAGTGAAGAAAAGAGTGCAGGCAGGGTGGAGTGGGTGGAGAAGAGTGATAGCAGGAGTGATTTGTGATAGAAGAGTATCTGTGAGAGTGAAAGGGAAAGTTTATAGTACTGTGGTGAGACCTGAGATGTTGTATGGATTAAAGACAGTGGCATTGAGTAAAAGGCAGGTCGAGATTGAGATGGTTTGGACATGTGCAGAGGAGGGACGTGGGTTTTATCAGTAGGAGAATTCTGAGGATGAAGCCACCAGAAGGGGAGGAAAAGAGGAAGGCCAAGGAGGAGGGTCATGGATGTGGTGAGGGAAGACATGCAGGTAGTTGGGGTAAAAGAGGCAGCTGTAGAGGACAGTAGTATGGAGACGGATGATCTGCTGTGGCGCCCCCTAATAGAGGCAGCCAAATGAAAAAGAAGACTGTATAACAATATACAGAATGTATACCGGTTGGTGCGATTATTATATTGTGTATTTTGTGTATCTCTTCTGCACTGTTCTGTTTTGCGTTGTCTGTTTGCATGATTTTTCTTGCACTAGGTTGCAAACGATGTACTTTATGAGGCTATGAGAACTTTAGTCCTTAGCTCTGTGTTGTGTGATGTGGCTCTAGGGTCCTGGAGAAACTGTGTACTCCGTCAGCTATACAGCATATGGCTGAAATGACAATTATAGCTTCTTGACTTGACTATAATGTTTGTGCTTCCACACCCCTTGCTGTGTCCTTTACCCTTGGCTGGAGCTACCACAGAGAATAAACCTACAGAGGGTATTTATGGACTTAATCGGGATTATCCAATTGAGGGTCACATTTTTCACTGGACTTTATCACCTGTACAGTGATAAGTGTGCCTACATCTATTGCTACATCTACAGCTGCTTAAACAGTCTAGAAAAAAAGCAAACCATTTTCTTGTTCAACACAGTTCCTTATGCATTACAAATCTTGTTCTTTACTCTTTTCATGTATATACAGTACAGACCAAAAGTTTGGACACACCTTCTCATTCAAAGAGTTTTCTTTATTTTCATGACTATGAAAATTGTAGATTCACACTGAAGGCATCAAAACTATGAATTAACACGTGTGGAATTATATATAGAATTATATACATAACAAAAAAGTGTGACACAACTGAAAAATGTCATATTCTAGGTTCTTCAAAGTAGCCACCTTTTGCTTTGATTACTGCTTTGCACACTCTTGGCATTCTCTTGATGAGCTTCAAGAGGTAGTCACCTGAAATGGTCTTCCAACAGTCTTGAAGGAGTTCCCCGAGAGATGCTTGGCACTTGTTGGCCCTTTTGCCTTCACTCTGCGGTCCAGCTCACCCCTAAACCATCTCGATTGGGTTCAGGTCCGGTGACTGTGGAGGCCAGGTCATCTGGTGCAGCACCCCATCACTCTCCTTCTTGGTCAAATAGCCCTTGATGCCTCTAGTGTGACTCTACAATTTTCATAGTAATGAAAATAAAGAAAACTCTTTGAATGAGAAGGTGTGTCCAAACTTTTGGTCTGTACTGTACATGCTGGATAGGGTGCACCAATCACACATACTCAAACAACTGTTTACACACTACTGACAGAAATTAGCCAATCAGTTTACACAATGTCTTTAGAGAACCCAGAGATCTTTTTATTCATTTTGCTTTTGGCTTGATTCTTGACGGCGTTCTTAGTTTGTTTGTTTGCTGGGAAAAGCTAATGAAAAAAAGCCACTCAGCGATGATGCACTTCCTTACAGAGCGGCATGCAATTCCTTCTGACTTCCAGTGCTGGAACATATTCCTCTTGGGAAACTCCCGTGAGGAAATCATTTAGATATTGAGTGAGTCTTGGGTGAGAGACTGGAGATCACAAAATAAGCAAGAGGAGAACGGGAGTAAGGAAGTACGCAAAATATAGTCAAAGGTGTTGAAAGAGGACTGGTGGAAGAAATGGGAATAGATGTGTGACCAAAGTGCTCCTCACTAATGGTGGTTATATTCAGTGATATACAATTGAGCAAATAAAAAAGATCCACCGACTCTCTATGGGAAATGAAATAAATGTCCTTTCGTTTTACTCCGAAATGCGGAGCTATAAATGTGTAAGATTCTCTAAAACCCTGCTACCTACGTGTGTTTTCCTTCCACATTGAACATTATCAGGCTGCTTCTAATAAATTAAATACGAGTACAATAGGATCTCAAATTAAAGCTATACCAAATCTTTCATTTAATTATAACCTTGATTCTGCTTGAGAGACATTCAGAAGAAAGCTAACAATATTCCAGTTATTATAAAGTTTTATACAGTTATTAAAATTCGGCATAATGAGAAGGAAACACCATAGTTTTGTAGGTTGCCTCATGTACTTTTACAACGTAAACTCATTGTACTCCAAAGCTTTTGGGTATTTTGTCCATCTCAACTCCCTGCCCACTAGTTCATTTGTCTTCCTGATTCTAATCTTTTAGAAGGCTTGAACTTTCACCCTTCCATTTAAAAGTTCCCTCAGTCTGAGTCATTTGGCAGTACTTCCTCTGGCTTTTCCTCTGGAGGGGTTTGGCTCGGTTGCTGTTTTTCCAACACTACAATCAGCTGGTGTTTCCTGGCTTTTTTTTTTTTTTTGCACTATATGTGATTACAAAGTGGACATGTCAAAGCTAGACTAACACTTCTCCCAGTATCTAGATGGACTCATTTGGGCTTGGACGCCTCCTGGAAAAGAAAAAAATGAGCCTTTTTTTGAATGAGGGAAAAATCCAGCGTTACTTCCTGGGACAAAGAAAACATGTCATTCTGACCAAAGTGCTTGATAGAATTGCTTGGATTTAATGCGTGGATTTAATGCGTGGATTTAATGCGTGGTTTCTACTTGGTTTGGCCTTTCTTCACGTCCTTGTGATCACTCAGGATCATTGTTCGTGTCAATTAAAGGTAAACGAGCGAGAGATGGGAAAGGGCTGAGGAAGTGGAGCTATGCTGGATATTTTTGGTCCCTATTCATTGACAGGAAGACGAGCTTCAGAACTGCCCTTTAAGTTACTTTCTCTTCCAATGTTGTCCTTTTATCTACCTCGCAGCTTTGCGCTTTGCTCTGCTATTTATCTATGGTTCTGCTGATGGCCACTGATGGATTTTCTGGGTTCTAGTCTTGAGACGTCTCGACTCCCTCTGGTAGGTGATGATGGCTGAAACCATGACTATGATATTGCCTTTTACTGTGAACTTCAGGAGGAGCAGAACTTCGATCACCACTCACATGTTGGAATATTGATTCATCAGCATTCATCATTATAGCAACCTCGTTTGCTATTTCTGCTAGAAATAAGCACATAATGGGCAGTGGATTGAGAAAAATGAGACGACGTCAGAAGTATTGGTTTTGTCAAACTAAAGGTAAAGAGCTTCTTCTGTCACTGTTCAATTACAAACCAAAACAATTAGGACATTTATTTTCTCTCGCACAATTAAATATCCATTTCTGTACTCTGGTTTCAGTGAAAAAACGAGTGTTTATTTTGAGTGAGCCATTAATCCATTAATATACCACAGCACTGATTAATCTAAATGTGTTAATTACTTTTCAATAACAGCATGGCTTAGGGATTTCTTTTAGCTGTTGGAGTAATGATAATGCTTTTGTTCTAATATACTATATGGATGCTGAGATTTCCATTGGGAGTGACAAGGAGAAACGAGTTTATTAGAGGGATGCGCATGTAGGACATTTTGGGGACAAAGTGAGAGAGGACTGATTGAGGTGATTTGGACATGTGCAGAGTGGTGTATATCGGCATGGGGTATAACAGTAGGAGAATGCTGAGGGTGGAGCCACCAGGAAGAAGGAAAAGAGGAAGACCAAAGAGGTGGTTTATGGATGTGGTAAGGGAAGACATGCAGGTAGTTGGGTTGAAAGAGGCAGATGTAGAGGACAGAGTAGTATGGAGACGGATGATCCGCTGTGGCGCCCCCTAATGGGAGCAGCCGAAAGAAGAAGTTCTAATATACTACAGTATATGGCCATAAGTGAGTGACACTGTCATATCCATATGTTCGCCTTGCTGATTCCACAATACTGTAAACGCCCAGTTGTCTAGAATGTCTTTGTATGCTGCATATTTACAATTATCCTTCACTGGAACTAAAAAGCCCAAATTTTTTCCAGCACAGCAAGTTCTTGTTCAAAAAGTACATTTTGTGATGACATGGTTTGCTGAGGAAAACCTGGAAGAACTTTATTGGCCTGTACAGATCCCTGACCTCAATCCCACTGACTCAATCCCAGACCTTCTGCCCTGACATTGTTGCTTGATCTCAATAATACCTTGAGTGACTGAGCACAAATCTTCACAACCATGTTCCAAAATGTAGTGGAAAACTCTTTCCAGAAGAGTGGATTATAGTCATTAAAACGGCAAAGGAGGAATAATTCCATATTAAAGTCAAAGGTGTTGGAATGGCATATTTAAGATACACTATATTGCTAAAATTTGGAGACACTGAATTTCAGAGTATGGTGTATGCTTTTTTAACATTGCATTCCAAATTTATCAGCTACAAGGGTGTTAGTAAAGTCACATACTGATGTAGGGTGGAGAGGCCTGGGGTGCAATCAGTGTTCCAATTCATCCCAAAGGTGTTCAATAGGGTTGAGATCAGAGCTCTATAGCAGACCACTCAAGATCTTCCTCTCCAACCCTTGTAAACCATATCTTAATGGAGCTTTTTTGTGCACAGGAGCATTGCCATGCTGGAACAGGTTTTGGGTTTCCAAGTTCAAGTGGATGCAAAATTTTATTAAACCGCAACCAAAAACATCCTATACAATTGTGTGCCTCCAGCTTTGTGGTAACAGTTTGGAGAAGAACCACATATGGCAGGAAATGTCAGGAGTGCTAATACTTCTACCATATAGTGGACACAGGGCTGTTATGGTCAGGGGTCCACAATGTTTTGGCCATATACTGTACATTCTTTCTATAATAACATTCAAACACTTGTGTAGCGAAGGTTCAACATAAAAGTAATTTTTTTGTAATTGTTGATGTAGTGAAGTTTTTCTGTGAGGAGTGCTTTATAACATTTTGAGTTAAGGCTGTAATTTCGAGGGTTTTCTTCCAAGATGGAGTGTTTTGATCTGTTTTACTGATTTTCTACTATGTCGTGTTAATCAATCAAATGCTGTCATTGCTGTGATGTAGGAGGAATAAAACACTTTAGCACATGCTGCTATTGAAAGTATTATTCTGATTATTTTCCAAAGCAAAAAAAAACGTCATGATTTATTTGAATAGATTTATTTTAATAGCTTAGATCAGTGGTCCTCAAACTTTTTTCTGCCATTCCCCACTTTAAAGGGAGTGGATTTTGGATCACCTCAAAATAATGGTAATGAAATACTTTGTTTGAAAATGTTCAATTTATTAAAATTATAATTTCTTATATAAAGTTCCAAATCAAAAACTTTAGAAAATAAAAGTGTAGTTTGTTAGGTACCCTAACTGATAATGTTTTAATTCACTTTAATTATATTAATGACATAATTGTTTGTTTGTAGTTGCCTGTGAGTGTATGACATTTTATTTAGTATAGAAAATCATAAATTAATTTTAATAAATGAACAAAACAATTATATAAATCCTGCTGTTCTCTGTGCCCCAAATGTCATGTCTTTATTCCCCACTAGGGGAGTGCCAGTGCACTTAAAAGGATCATGGTAGAACAGGATGTTTAAACAGTAAATGAGATAAGACTGTATCGTAAATGAATTCTACAAAATAATCTGACCTATGGAGATCACATGGGGAACAACACGTTAAGAAAAGTCTATTATAGATTTATTTGCCTAATTTCCTGCGATGCAAATGCAATTTTTTGTACATTTTCTTTTTACTAAGTCAGAAAAGATAATTATAGGTAGCAGTATACATTCAATTTTTGAGGGAGCTCACATTAATATTTACTGTACAACAGTGCCTGAAATGATACCGAGCACTTTATTGTAGTCCAGGTCTTGAGAGAACGTTGAAAAACTTGTGCAGCAGCAGATCTTTTGAAGAAAACGATGTTACGTTTTCAATTTATTGTCTGACTTAAAGCTGTCGTGATTAGAAAACTTTATAGGTTGTGTGTGTATTGTTAGAACTCCAGAATCTGTCCACAGCCTTATAGTTAAACACTCCATTTCATTTCAGGAAGGAAAAGGCAGGTCCTTTTATATGAGCATACTCCCAATCCAAAAACTTCTATTATGTGGATATGTCCTCTGAAAATGTGGCATGTCTGTCTGTCTGTCTCTTTTAGTTTCTAAGCAATATTTGTGTGCGTTTACTAAATTACCAGTTTAGCCATAACATTAAAACCACTGATCGGTGCTGTGAGAAACATTGGTTATCTTCTAAACATGGCACCTGTAAGAGTTATATTAGGAATCAAAAGAACAATCCGTTCTTTAAATTGATATGTGTTGGATGAAGGGAAAATGGGCAAGAGTAAGGATCTGAGTGACTCTGGCAAGGACCAAACTGTGATGGCAAGACAGCTCAGTCAGAGCATCTCTAAAACAGCAGGTCTCTGGTATGGAGCAGTTAGTTCCTCCTAAAGAAGTCCCTCTGGTGAACCAGTGAACAGGGTGATTGGCTCTCAAGCTCCTTAAAGCATTCTGAGAGTAAAGGAAAGCCTGTATGGTCAGATTGAGATCACCAGGATGTAAGAAAAAGCATGCAGAGACAGTGTGACACTCTGGACAATATTCTTCTGGGAAACCTTGGTCTTGACATTCATGTTCATCTTACTTTTGATCTTATGGAAACTGTGGTGGTAGCTTAGTGGTTCTGGGTTACTGATCTGAAGGTTGGGGGTTTAAGCACCAGTATAGCCGAGCTGCCACTCTTGGGCCCCTTGAGCAAGACCCTTAACCCACAGTGCACATGGCTAGGTGTGCTGTATTATGGCTGCCCCTGCACTTTGACCTCAGCTTTCTACATCACTGGGATATGTGAAGAAGAAATTTCACTGTGCTGTAAAGTATACTTGACAAGTATAAAGCCTTTAATGGCAGGATCATGTGCACTGCAAAAAATGTTCAGGACTGGTACCTAGAGTCCTGAGAACCTAGAGAACTTAAACGCCTGTTAACGCCTTGCTGCATACTTTTATAGGTCTTATATTGTCCATACATGGAATAGATGTGGAGCAGCACATAGCAAATATCACTCGGCTTCATTGTTATTATTATTAGAGATGCACTAGTAGCACTACAGTTATTCCAACTGGTAATATTATGTTCTTCCATGTGCTTCTTAAACCTGATATTTTGTCAATTTCTTTTTTTTTTTATTGACTGTAGACATTGTTGTATATAAGAGCTTTTTAGTTCTATGAGCACTGAGACACACATGATTCAATTCAGTGCTTTGCTTATCATTTGGGGGGGTTTTGGATTGGATGTTCAGGGGTTCAGGCCCCAGTATTGCCAAGCTGCCACTCATGGGGCCCTTGAGTAAGACCCTTAACCCTCAGTACACCAGAGGTGCTGTATCATGACTGACCCTGGACTCCAGCTTCCTACATCACTAGGATATGTAAAGAAATAACAATTTCCTTGTGGGAGCAATAACATATTCTAAATAATAATAATAAAATCAAAAAATCAAAAGGAGCGATTTGCTCGTTGGGCTTGTTTTTATTTGAAGATACTGTTCCTACACTGTGTGATCTAAAACAAACCATGAGGAGTTTATTGCTAGCGGCTCACCGCAGCCACCAACATGAATGGAGCGAAATAAAATCCTCCAGGATGAACGCTGTTTGATTCTTATCTTAGTTATGCATTTCGAGTACAAAAAAGATGTGCTTAGCAGCACAAGCATACACACACTTCCTCGCTCTCTCTGCATTCCAGCACGTTCTGCTTTGAGATGTACAGTACTATTGGATGCACAGTAATTACCAGATGATTCAGTTGTTATTCACATGTACAGAAAAACAAAAAAAAAATGCAGGACTGACTGTTTTAGTCCTGTGTGGTTGAATGCGTCAGCATTTGTTACAGTTAAGTAATTAGGCTGAAGCTCTGACTCACAGGCTTTAGTCAGATATGTAGTTCATCATCTCCTGCAGGTCTCTCACATTCATCTCAGAGGAATGCGAGTCCAGCAGAGGTGGTCGGTGTCATCTGATTATAATTTAGCAGATATTTAAAAGGTTCGGCTCAGGCTGTTTTTGAGAATACAATGAAATATTTATAAGGGGCTTCTTTTGCATTGATTTCTACACACTGCTGCAAAAGTATTGGCACCCTTTAAGAGAACACACCAAAACGTTTGTATGAAAATACACTCATTTGTTTTAATTCACGACTCAAACGGAAAGAAAAACTACTCACCTTTTTTTTTCCCCTCAAAATTTATGGCAAAAGTATTGGCACCTCTAATTATTATCCCAAATAAATATGAACAGTTTGGAATCCTTTGAAGAAAATATATATAAGAAATTATAACCTTTGGCCATTTCCTGTTTTCTTAGGATCATTCTAATGATCTCATAAGGTACTGGTGAAACAATGATGCTTTAAGAATGTTTGCTACAAGATTTCCAGCAGCAATTCAGACAAACTGAAAGAAAACCTTTGTTCATCTGGCAGGAGGTTAAGACTCAGCCATAAAATAATGAACTATACAAATATAACTGCAAATTTAAGTATCACCAGTGATCATATAGAATAGAACTGATCGTGGGAGCACAACGTTAAATTTATGCAGTGGCCAGTACAGTCTCGGGAATTGATATCATTGAAAACTTCATTGTGTGACAAAATGATGACATTGCATGTCATCTCTGCCTATGTTTTTGTGTATCAGGAGGATTAAAAGTTATATTCACTAGGGGGCAGTCTAGAGTTAAACCATCACTTTACAATATATATTTTTTGCCAACTGATCCAGACATTGCATGTGCGCACTGAACACAGCAACAGCAGAAGGAGGCTTTTTCAAGAGCACAAGTGACTGCGGATTAGTGTCCCTTCAAAACTCGCCAATAATTATTTTTCAGTACTTTTACTGTAAAGTATATCTGTATATAAGAACATCTTATGCTTAAAATTTTACTTTAAAATAAAACTCTAAAACATCCCTATATACACAACACATATTTAAGCATATATGTATGAATAATTTTGCACGAGTGTGTGTGTGTGTGTGTGTGTGTGTGTGTGTGTGTGTGTGTGTGTGTACATCAAAGGCCTTGTGCTTTATTCATTACAGAGAAAGGTGAAGACTTGTATTATACTGCTGGCATCAGCTTTGTTCTTTCCACTTGCTTTGTGTATTGATTTTAAATTTGATCTGTTGGCTGTCCATGGGGAATCTTTTCTGCGTTTTGGTCCTTTGTCTTACACACACACACACACACACACACACACACACACACACTGTCTGACTGACTGTATATGTGTGTGTTGGCATAGCTGCTTTCTAAAATTTTAAATAGCTGAGGTTGATTCCAGGATGATACTTGACATAAAGAATCATGCTTATGTATATCTTGTGTGTGTGTGTGTTCCTGTTCCTGCAAAAGTAAACACACAGCTAAGTTTTATGTGGAACTGAAACACAAACAGTCAAATAATCGCTAAGAAGGCACTACCATACATTACATAAAAATAGTGTTAATTACAGGTTTACTCTTTTTCTGTGGTGGTGAATATAAATAACACTGACTGTCGTTTGGTCTTGTAAAGGGACTTGCTTACTTCTTTGAACTTGGTGAATAAGCTGAAAGTTTTAACCAATAACAGCACTAATGAAGCACATGTGAACAGCACAGCCAGAGCATCTTACACTTCATCATGCACCATGTATTCATCTTAACCTATGGAAGCCCGTTTCCACACACATAAAACTACAGTTTGAGTTATTCTGACTTTATTTCGCTACTATTAATAGAACGATCTGTAAAACAACAGATAAAATCATAGAGGACTATTTCAGGTGTAGACATTGTAGCCTTAGCTCCTGTCTGCTACATACACGTTTTGCATTAATGTAGCATTAATACATTAAAGCAGGAGCAGAAGTGATAGCTCAAGCTACCTCTTGGTTGTACCTCTTGAGGTTATTTTTTAGAGTATTTAAAAAATGAATGTTGGGGACGTTTTAGCCATTTGCCTCTTGTCTGCACTTCAAATTTCAAAATTTAGATAAAAATGTGAATTTTAATTGAATATGTGCTGTAAGCACTGGCACTGATTCGAGTCTGATACTGTCAAGGGTAAAAAAACACAGGTTATTATTCTTTCTAGATTTTTCTTTAAAAAAATAAAATGAAAATCAGTTCTAGTGTTTGGAATAATACAGTCACAGTCAGTAATATCAGGGATTGACCTGCAGAATCAGTGTGAGCTGAAGCTGAATCAACACATTGAAGCACATAACTAACAGGTTCATTTATTCACCCATTTATTATTATTATTATTATTATTCCATTTTCAATGATTGAATATTTTCAAGAAAAAAAGGATTTATTCCACTTTGAAAGAGTGTGCTACTGTCATATAATAACAATGTAGGCAGTTTAAAAAGTTTTTGCTGAAAAGCTTGCGAACAAAACTAAAACATAATCCAAATATCCAAGTCCAAGTCTGACAAAGAGTCAGGTGACCAGCAAATCTTGAGATAAACAAAACTAAAAGACCAAAATCAAGCAAACATAAAAATAAGGTATATAATTTCTTTCCAAACAGCACTGATACTTTACTGCACAGTCCTGCACATCCTTTTAAATAGTCAGTAAGAGAGGTGTGTGTGTGTGTGTGTTTGCGAATAGTTGGATCTCATTAGAAGCTAGGTGATTATGAGTAGAGGTCGGCGGTTCATCAGTTTTGCTGATTAATCGGCTTTTGCCAAAAATCCACCTTGTCTCCAAAACATCTTACATGAGCAGTCCCTCTAATTAGCTTGTTTCTAATCTTGTTCATCCTCGTCACTCCCAGTGAAAATCTCAGCATCTTCAGCTCAGAATGTGTCTGTGGTGCTCTTTCATCTCATAAAACCATACTGTTGCTCACGGATGGTCACTCCTTCTCTCAGCCTGGCTTCCACTACTCTTTCCCATAACTTCATGGTGTGACTGATCAACTTAATTCCCCTGTAGTTACTGCAGGTCTGCACATCTCCCTTATTCTTAAAGATCGGTACCAGCACACTCCTTCTCCATTCCTCAGGTATCTTCTCACCTTCAAAATTTTGTTAAACAATTTGGTTAAAAACTCCACTGCCATCTCACCTAAACATCTCCATGCTTCTACCGGTATGTCATCCTGTCAAACCGACTTTCCACTCTTCATCCTCTTATTAGCTGCTCTCACTTCCTCCTTACTAATCCTATCCACTTCCTGCTTCACCAACTCCACATCGTCCAACCTTCTCTTTCTAATTTTCCTCATCAGCTGCTCAAAATACTCCCTCCATCTTATCAACACACTCTTCTCACTAGTCAACACATTTCCATCTCTATCCTTTATTGCTTTAACTTGCAGCACATCCTTCCCAGCTCCGTGCCTCTGCCTGGCCAATCGGCACAAATCCTTTTCTCCTTCCTTAGTGTCCAACCTCTCATACAGCTCCTCATATGCCTTTTCCTTGGCTTTCGCCACATCCCTCCTTACCTGCTGCTGCATCTAATTGTACTCCTGCCTACTTTTCTGATCACTCTGTCGATCCCAATTCTTTTTCACCAACCTCTTTCTTCTTATGCTCTCTCCATCACTTCCTCATTCCACCACCACATCTCTTTGTCTTCCTACTATTTCCACATGTCACACCAAGTACCTTTCTAGCTGTCTCCCTTATCACTTCTGCAGTAGTTGCCCAATCATCCAGCACCTCTTCATCACCACTGAGCCCCTGTTTGACCGCTTCCCTGAACCTCACACTACAGTCTTCCTCCTTTAGTTTCCACCATCTTATTCTTTCACCCCTACACCATTTCTCTTTCCATCTACACCATGGAAAAACAGTTTAAACCCACCTCCAATGTTCCTGGTCTTACTCCCTTTCCACTTGGTCTCCTGAACACACAACATATCTACGTTTCTCCTCTCCATCATATCAGCTACTTCTCTCCCTTTACCAGTCATAGTACCAATATTTAAAGTGCCCACCCTAACCTCCACTGTCCTACACTTTTCCTTTTCCTGCTGTCTCTGTAGACGTCTTCCTCCTCTCTTTCTCCTCCTTTGGCCAATTTCCCAATTTCCACCGGTACCCTGTTGGCTAACGATACCTGTGTTGGTCGTTGGTAACTCGGGCCTCGACCGATCCGGTATGAATTTCTCTTTCGTGTTCCGCATATTTGATTTTGGCCATGTTTTACGCTGGATGCCCTTCCTAATGCAACCCTCCTTATTTATCCAGGCTTGGGACCAGCACTAAGAGAGAGCAGGCTTATGCAACCGTAATGGCTGGGTTAGGGTGCTGCACGAAGAGCGCTATATTATATTTATAAAATGAACTTTCTTTGTGACTATAACCTTGTATCAGGATTCCTGTATCTGTATCGGTCTTGAACAGCGTGCTGAATGTTTAAATAGTCGATGTAGTCACTTTCATGCAGTTTTTGAGTGACCCCCGGTTAAAAGCTTCCATTATTCTTTACCTTAGATATCCTTGTTCTCTCTGCCTTAGACTTATCTACGCTCAGCCATGTAATGTAAAAGCCGGCTTATCTGAATGGATAGATCAGTCCTGAGGTCTGATCTGATTTGTGGAGTGAAAATGACTGCAAATGCCAGGTGCTGACCTCTATGAGAAAACCACTAGATCTTTGTAAGAGGAAGCTTGTGATTATGGGTTTTGTCCAGCTGCTTCAACGCTGGCATGTGACAAGTGTGTCCAGCTGCAGTGGGGCCCAGGGGTTTTTTTGTGTTTGTGTGTGTGTAAAGAGTGACCATCACTATGAGAAGAACAGGTCAGTGATTCACAAAAACGATTAATCACAGTCTTTTAAAGCTGTTGTAAGCAATTTCATTACGATTACTTCGGCCAAATTGTGTTTCGTGTTAGCTTTTTCAGTTCCTGAGCAGTGTGTGTGTGTGTGTGTGTGTGTGTGTGTGTGTGTGTGTGTGTGTGTGTGTGGACATGATCAGAAATCTGCAGCATTATTTGTTTACATAAAAAATATTTGTACAAAAAAGGACATTTTTGAATTGTTACATAGCATTTTAATTTAAAGGAGAAAACTAGAACTACTAGAACACAATACTTATTTATTGGTATTTTATTTTTTATTTTTTTTACATGTACACCAGCAACCCATACGAAGCTCGAGTATTCAGTAAACGGTGAACTCTGTTCTCAAATGCTCACGGTTTACAAGCTTTGTTATTTTAAGGGAAATTATCTGATAACCCAGATGCTACCGTGTGACTAACGTTTGAGTTATACAATAACATCCCGGGTAGAACTGTGTGAGATTTTAACACATTACTCAGACCTTTTTAAATTGTGAATGTTTCCTGTATTTCGGGAATTTTTATTGACACCGTCCACTAAAAGAGTGGAGACAGGGGTTTTACTGTAAGTTACATTAACAACCTGTGACTGAGAATCTGCTACATATTCATGTTTAGAACATTTATTTCAGAATTGCTGATCTATGGCTTTTTTTTTAATATGCATATACTTGATATAAGGCTGGATCTGGACGGGGACTGTTGTCCATCAGTTGACCACGCTTGCTTTTAAATTGATGGCATTTGGTAGACTTTTATATCCAGAGCAAATTCTGAAAGTGCTTTGAAGTTAACACTGGTTCATTTAGACACAGACTAAGCATGAAGTCAGTCCAATTTTACAACCCTAATTTCAAGAAAATTTGCGACAATGTGTAAAATGTTCATAAAACCAGAATGCAGTGATTTGCAAATCTCATAAACCCTTATTTTGAATTTTATATTTACAATAAAAATATAGAAAACATATTATAAAGAGAATTTGAATGAAAAAATAAGGTAATTTATGTGATTATAATAATGAATTTGATGCCTGTAGTTGAAACGGGGACATGTTTATCACGTGTGTAGCATCACATCTTCTTGCGCTATACATCTGGGAACTGAGGAGACCAGTTGCTGAAGTTTTGAGAGAGGAATGTTGTCCCATATGTGTCTGATACAGGATTCTAGCTTCTTAACAGTTCTGGGTGTTCTTTATTGTATTTTTCTTTTGAAATGTGTATTTTTTGGGCCAATAATTTTTTTAATTGTGAAAGGTCTAGATTGCAAGCAGGCTAGATTAGTGCCTGGACTCTTCTACTCTGAAGTCATGCATGTAATAGATACAGAATGCAGTTTGCTCAAATATACAAATGAATTAATACATTTTTTCCTATTTTAAATAGTAGAACTGCTAATTTGAATACTTCCGAATTCTCTTAGAGCAGACATGAACACCCAAATATTGTTCATTGTTTTAGAGCAGACCTCAACAAGCTGTTAATTGTAAGGGTGCCAATAGTTCTGCAATAAAAAATAAATGTGTACCAAAAAATCCGTTTGAACTAAAAAATATATCTAGAAAGAAGAATATGGAAGGTGCTGTGTGATCAGAAGAACATGTTCAGCAAGTGTGTAAGTGATGATTATTTGTTTTCCTGGGCTAATAGGGTGTTACTGTAACTGGTAAGTAAGAGATGATTATACACTGCTCACATCTGGTGCAGGTCTTTAATCTGTGGCATCACAGAAACACAGTGTGGCTTTTTTTTTTTTTACCGATTTTTTTCGAAGGCTTCAGGGTTAAATAAGGAAAGCATGAGAATTGTGTAGGTGGCCAGTTTAGATTGCCTCTGGGTGCAACGTCATTTTCTATCCCTCCCCCAAAGCAAGTCCTTCATTCATCTGCATCCCCCATCCTCTCTGTCTCCCCCCTCCCCCCCTTTTCTGTCCCCACCCTGCCGGTGTGTATGTCACATGGCCAGGAAACAACACTCCAGTTGAATGAGACAGGCTGATTTGTATTCCGTATTCGATGATGGACACAGTGAACAGTTAGTACGTCTGCAGCCTGCTGAACGGTTCAGTCTCTATTCTCTCGTTCTTTCTATCGCTCTCTCTCTCTGTTTCTGCTTTCTTCCCCTGCTTTCCCCCCCCTTCTCTTGGCAGATGATATCCTTGGGTTTCCTCCCTGTTTGCTGGTCCTCCCTCGATCAGCATAATAGACCTGATTGTCCATGCGCCACTCACACACATTCACATTCACACACACACACATATGCCGGCTCCCAAAGAATGAGGGTTTGACGCAAGGACAGAGTGACAGAGAGCCGATTCCCTACCATATGCTTTCTCTCCACTGGAATGTGATTATATGTATGGGTTACAGAGAGAGTTCGAGAAGGGTCTGAAGCTGGAGAGGGGGAAAAAGAGAGAGGCTGGGAAAAGAGAGAGAGGGAGAGAGAGAGAGAGAGAGAGAGAAGGAGAAGGAAGCAAGGAGGATGCACTGAGTGAGGAAAGTGAGAACGAGAGGAACGGATCGCAGTGACGCTTTTCTTTCCAGCGTGACCAGCAACTCCCTGGTTTAGAAGACACCACAGCTCGTTCGCTCATACTCACAGCTGTCGAACGGATAAAAAAAAAAAAGGGACCTGTGCAAGGTTAGTGGAAATTTTTTCTCTGCTCCCTGTTCAGCAGTAGGGCTGTGGCTGGGGGGCAGGGACCACCAATGCACATCGACCAGGATTGCTCTAATTATCTTCAGGTCTTCTAATTAGCCCTGATTTGATCCAGACTGATATAAAAAAAACACTTGTCTGGTTTTGGGTGTTCTCATTATGGAAATCAAGCTATTAGGCTGATAAACCGGGAAAAGCTTTTTATGTATGTGTGTATGAGAGTGAGAGAAAGACACAATCACCTATGGGTTTTAACTAAATAATTTCAGGATCTGGAATGGTGAATTTTAGTGTGGGCTGATTTTGTCATCTGATTTTAAGTAATTAGAGTGTGTACCTGTGGGAGGGAGAGAGAGAGAGAGAGAGAGAGAGAGAAAGAGAGATTGGTTGGCACGTATAACCACTAGATTAAAGTTGGAGCAAAGATCAGCACAAGGGGAAATTGCTCATTAAAGTGCAGAACCACACACTGTGCTACAGGCTTGAAGTGTGTATAATGACATTGTGCCTCGCTTTGCTGTTAAGTGCCTGGAATGATTTTTCTGTCTGCACATTTTGCAGAGGCGTACGCTATATTTTTTTGTCTTTCTTATCTCTTTTAGTCATTTTTTTACAAGCTCCTGGCTCACGGTTATGTCCATCAGTGATGCGTTCACCGTGTCATGATGTCACGTCCGAGGGATTCATTTTAACTTTATATTTATATACTAACTTTTTATTGACTTATCCTTAGAATTTAATAAAAATGATTAAGTAATGCAGTCTGGACCTAATGGTTTGCAATGAAATGTAAGAAGAAGCACTAAAGTTCAGTTACAGTTACTTGTAGGGGTGTAAGAAAATATTGATATACATGAGTATTGCGATATTTTGTTGGGCAATACGGTATTGATTCTCAAAAACTCTATCGATAATTAAACAACAAAATGCATACATGATTCATGGCAGTTGTTTTGTTTTGAGTTTATATCCTGACAGCTAGAAAGATAGCAGTCAAGTCAAGTTTTTTTCTATAGCGCTTTTCACAACAGACATTGTCTCAAAGCAGCTTTACAGAATTTAACAGTTAAAGTGAACGATTTGTTTTTATCCCTAATGAGCAGCCATGGCGACTGTGGCAAGAAAAAACTCTCTTTAGATGTCATGAGGGAGAAACCTTGAGAGAAACCAGACTCAAAAGGGGAACCCATCCTCATTTGGGTGACATCAAGAGTGTGATTATAAATGTTTATACAATACAGAACACTGGAGAGAGAGAACTAACATGAGCACTGGAATGTAAGATTATGAGTAATGATCTTTCTACAGTCTTTTACAGTCATTTGTGGTTATAAAACTAGAAGCTACTAAACAACTCATAAAATAGCTCAACATTTGCGATCATCACAGATCCAACACCAGCTTCTCCATGTCAGAGCTTTTAAACATTCAAGGAGGTCCAGTGTCCAAACTCCACATGAAGTGGGATTCAATTGGCACTGGTACGTCTCTAGATGGTTCGGGATGTTTGCGGGGTCGGCATCTACTTCTTTAAAGGTCCACAATCTTCATGAGGTGGGATGTGACTGGGGGTGGAGCAACCTCAGGATGCCTCGGGATGGGAAGAGAAAGAGAAGCGGTGGAGAGGAATTAGCGTAGCTGCTGTTCATGATATTAACAGCACAAGTTGATAATGTGCATGTGATCAGATGTACAGCAGTCTAGTTAATTCTGAACTTAAACAGTGACAGAAAGTTCTTGTATAAGGGTGGATCACTAATGTTAGCGTTAATATTTACCTGTTTCCTGGGGGTGCTGCTGTAATGTTTATGTGCGGTTGGATTTTTAGGTGGGAATATGTTAAAATGGCATTAAAAACTCACGAACAACATGTGTGGTTGTGCTTATAACCAGACAAAGCTTAATTTGTGGCTTAAAGAACAAGAATGCCTCTCTTCCTTCCCTGACTGCATTCTCTACATTTTATAGAATAGTCTTTCTTCCTTTTTCTTCCTCTTTCTGTGTGTTCTTAATTAACAGCATTTCTAAAATTATATCCTATTCCTAAAATAAGGAATATCCCAATATATCGCTTTGCTTACTAAATAGCAACATATTGTATCGCCTCCCCTACATCGTGATACATATCGTATCACTAGATTCTTGGCAATACACAGTTTTAGTTACTTTTGTGTGAGGGGGAGTCTAGGGGAGGCTCAGAGGAATTATGTATACTTCTGGGCAAAGAAGAGGCCAAGCCAAAAATAGCAAAATTTCAAGCTTTAGTATCTAGATAAAGTATCTTCATATGAAATGGAGTTTCACTTTGATTTCTTTAAGTTTTGTGGGTAAATTTAGACAAAACGTATCTAAATATTAGTTTGAAAAATGTTGTGATTGAATTTTGTATGTCATGTTGAGTTGAAATTTCATGTTTTTTTGACTTTAGCTTTGCATATAAGAAGACTATAGAGTACATGTGTTTCCCAACCAGTTCATTATACCAAAGCAAACAAGCAACTGGTGATACAGGAGATCTCAGGAGTGCATTTGCTTTATTTTTGACCAAAGATTTTGTAAAGGCTATTCAAAGCTTGATATTTTGCCATTTGGATTTCGCCCATTTCTTTTGCCCTGGAGTGTACTTGTGACATTGAGCTAATATTAGAACTGTTCAAGAAAATATATTTAATCCCACTGATGCTGATCAGTGATAAATGATGAATTACCAATGGTCCCTGATTTAAGTTCACAGAAATCCAAAGATATGTTTTATGAGTGGCCTTCTGTAAACCTCTGACCTCAACCCTGTTGAACATTTCTGGAATGAATTGGAAATCTGAGTGCACCCTAGGCCTCCCCAGCCTACATCAGTATATGATTTTACTAACACCCTTGTAGCTGAACGAATACAAATCTCCATAGCCACACTCCATTATTCTCAGAAGAGTAGAGGTTATTATAACAGCAAATGGGGACTAATGTGGAATGGCATGTTCAAAAAGCTCATATAAATCTTATTGTTAGGTGTTTTTGTCCATATATTGTATCCACCTACCAGATTGAAAAGACAAACAAACATTTATAGCTAGGTATTTTGTAATGGCAACAGTGTAATGGTGTTGCACTATGAGGGCTGTGTGTACAGTGCATACTGTTATAACTCTTACAGATTCATACCAATGCATTTGTTTACAAATTCACATTTACATTTTGCTTCCTGGATTTATTTTCAAGGTGTTATTATTAGATTAGATCTGATCTAACGACACGTTCTCTGCTGTGAGCTTGTATGACGCGATGCTGATCTTCTTCAAGAAGTCCAGCACCTTCAATAACATTTTGTAGAGCAGCTATGCGACTCGTAGGTATTATGTGTACAAAAGTAAACAAAAAATTTAGATTTGTGTTTTGGAAACGGTATTGCATAGTTTTTGTATGTTTATTATGTATGTTATTGCCTTATCGCAATGTTGTTAAATTCTTAATTGGGATTAGTCAGACGATATCAGGGTTAAATATATGCTCTTAATTTACTGCACTATTGTTTTGTTATCGCATGTCGTTTTTAATGGGGTTAAACATTGTTAGAGAAGAGGTTCATTTAGTCTTTATGAAAAAAGTCATCATCAGTGCTTTCGAACAGTCACAGTTAAAGCTGTAGCTGTAAGTCTTCTGCACGGAGGGCTTTTTCAGTCACAATACAATCTGCACTTTTATTCGTTTTTAAATGTCCCACAACTTTCCATGTAGCTAGATTAGATAAAGAACACCTGTGCATCTGCTCATCTATGCAGCTATTCAGTAGACCAATCATGTGGCAACAGCACAACACTTACAATCGTGCAGATACACATCAAGGGCTTCAGGTAATGTTCACATTAAACATCAGAATCAAAAGAAAGTGTAATACCAGTGACTTTACCCAGAGCATGTTTTTTCTTTTATGTTTCCGTTACGCCTAATCTAGTGTTGAGAAAGAAAGTGCTGTGGTAAAGAGGGCTATAATTTCACCCCTTATAGTTGCAAAATCCTGATTTTATAACAGTTCAGTATATAAAATTTATATTTTTTGAGAGATCTGAAAAGAAGAAGTCAGTTTTCATGAGGAAAGTAAAACCCTTAAAAAGGAAGCACAATTAGAGAACAAAACCCCTTGTCTCTATACCCCACCTCCACCCGATTAAGTTATATACACAAGTGTTTGGTCACTCTAGGCCTGAACGACTTGCTCTCTGACAAACTGATGTTGATAGCGATTTAATTTGATTGTTGCTTGAATTATCTCGCTATATGTGTCAATTTGATACGATCATACATGAGTATTTTCCACACCATTATTTGAATAATATGCTTGTTAAAAGCACAAAGTGGCTTAAAAGGGATGTGTGAATGAATGTGTGGATGGATTTTACAATATAAAATCTTAAATAAAAGGGGCTGCATTATATACAAAGGATCTGTGTGAATAAGAGAGAGTTCGTTTTCTCTAGTGTGTGGTTTCTCTCTGAGCATCCTGACTAATCACAGAGATTCCACGTGTCATTGGGTAATCTGCTGAGCCACAGGTTTACATAATCTCACAAATGGTACGGATTGTGGGGTCAAATAATGTGCCAATGTCGCATCGAAGCGAAACGATTTTGATCTGTACTGCTCTCTGTTAGTCATATGTGCAATGATTTACATGCAAAACTTGACACTTATGGATGTGTTGGCTAACTTTGTCAAACCACTTCTTCTCTCTCACACTAAAACTCCATGCTGTGTATCAGCCTGGAGTTACACAAGAAGGTTTGCAGAGTGACTGTAGAGTAATTGTAGTAATACCTAAAATCTCAAATAGACTTGAAGAGTCAGGGTGGTGTTGTAGCTCAGCCTGGATCTCTGTTCGAATCTGTTCAAGAAGTGACTCAGGATGAAGAGCTAAATGAATGCTGTAAGACTAAAGGGATTGCACATAGGTAGTGTAGGCCAAAAATAGGGCAGGGTTCACATGAGAAATTGGCAGTGTAAAAGCTGGGATGTGGACCAGGATGCTGGCAAGCATGGTACCATGGTTAAGAGAACCTGTTTGAGGTGGTCTGGATCAGTTTAAATACACCAGTGTTCCCATCATCCAAGAATCTGAGGATTCTGAGTTTTTAATGACTACTTAGTAATGATAAATCAATGTGCTTTCCAGGGTGCTAACCTAGTATAATATAACATGTTACGAGCAAGATAAATGCATTAATGCACACAACTGAATGTGAGTGAGTCGAGTGTGACGTGTCATTGTGTAACAGTGGTCCTTAGCTTCTCCTGTTTATGTCTTATGTACTATAATGTGTTTAAACGTGAACAAAATGTAAATATGCGTTTGGCTGACAGTCTGACTTCAAGTATTTGAGATCTGGCCAAATTCACATCGAAAAATTAGAGAAATTATTCTGTAAGTTTTTTTAACATCTGTGTGTCTAATTCAAGGTGAGTGCTGATGTTTCAGCTCTACTGATGTGAATCAATCGCGCATTGACTGTATTTTTGCACAATTGTGTCAGTTTCCACAGTTTGTTAGAGTATGGGGTGCACAATTTCAAACCTGCTGTACCCTGTAATGGCTTATTTTTCTTTGAATGTGTGTAGTATAACCAGCTTGTGAAAAAAAATCATTAACCAAAAAGATTTATTGGAAATGAAGACATTATTTCAAGAAGACATTATCAAATAATTAGTTTTTAGTATTTTGTTTCATTTACATTTACAATATTTGGCATTCTTAACAAAAACTTTAAGGCACACAATGACATTTTTCCTACCCTTGAACAAGGAGACCCAAACATGTTCTAGCATGACAATGCCCCTGTGCACAAAGCCAGCTTTATGAAGATATGGTTTACATGGTTTGGAGTAAAAGATCTTGTGTGGCCTTCTTTACAGTTTTGAACTCAACCCCATTGAACAGTTTTGGGATTAATTGGAACTCTGACTGCACCCCAGGCCTCCTCACCCTACACCAGTACCTGACTTTTCTAAAGCCATTGTAGCTGAATGAGCACAAATCTTCAAGAACATACCAAAGTCTAGTAGAACATCGTCCCAGAAGAGTGGAGGTTATTATGTTATAACAGCAGAAAGGGGACTCTGGTGTCAGGTGTCCACAAACCTTTAAATATAAAGTGCAAAATTCCTATACTGGTACTTAAAAGACCAAAGTCTGAAAACTCTACTGAACAGAATAAAAAAAAAGCCAGTAGTAAAAGTCTGGTACTAAAATTAGATTAAATAAAGTTACTTAAGTATTATTTCAGTAATTGCAGATATAATAGTGTGATAGAATATCTGCAAGAGTGAAAGTGAACGTTTATAGGACTATGGTGAGACCTGGTTTAGACAGTGGTCTCACCATAGACAGTGGTGTTGAGTAAAAGACAGGAGGTGGAGCTGGAGGTAGCAGAGCTGAAGATGCTGAGGTTTTCGTTGGGAGTGATGAGGATGGACAAGTTTAGAAATGAGTTTATTAGAGGGACAGCGCATGTAGGACGTTTTTGGTCATAGTGAGAGAGGAACGATTGAGATGGTTTGGACATGTGCAGAGGAGGGACATGGGGTATATCGGTAGGAGAATGCTGAGGATGGAGCCACCAGGAAGGAGGAAAAGAGGAAGACCAAGGAGGCGGTTTATGGATGTGGTGAGGAAGATGCAAGTAGTTGGTTTAAAAGAGGCAGATGTAGAGGACAGAGAAGTATGGAGACGGATGATCTGCTGTGGTGACCCCTAATGGGAGCAGATGAAAGAAAAAGAAGAATAGTACAGGAAAACAATACATTTCAAACACAGTTGAAATAAGTGATTGCTAAATCTTAAAAGTTGCTGGCAAATAAAATATAGTTTAATGTAACTATGTTTGTTTAGTGAGCAACAAAACTAAAGCCTGCTATTATAATTATCCACAAATCATAGTTACCATAAGTTTTTTAACAGAATTTTAAGGTTCATTTAATGTGTATGAAAAGTACAGGACATGTGATGTTCTCTGTAGCAGCATGTCAGAAATTAAAATCTAAGTACTAGGAGAGCATAAATTGACTAGTGACATTTCTGTTTCGTTCTGCACTTCTCATACAGGACGGTACTTTCTTATTAAGATATTGCTGTACATATTTTAAAAAGTGCCATATTTTAGGCTTTTAGATTTTACCATGAGAATATACTAAAATCTCTGCTATTAGACTGAAAGGCACTTTATTTCCAGGAAATGGCAGATAGCGTGCAAATGAAATGACGTGAGACCTGTGGGCATCGGACAAAACTGCAAACCAAGGCGGGGCGTTTTGTTGGGTTTTTGTATGCAGAGGAGAAAAACTGAAAGAAAAGAATGCACACAAACACAGTGAGAGCAGTGACATGCTGCTGAGATAGAAGCTGGGTGGCCTGCATGTCTTTTTTTAAGCAAGGAAGGAAGTGTGGAAAAGGAAAAAAAAGGAAAGGGAAGGAAAGAAAAAGAGAGGAAGGAAGCAAAGAGGGAAGTGAAAGAAAGAAAGAAAGAAAGAAAGAAAGAAAGAAAGAAAGAAAGAAAGAAAGAACGAAAGAACGAAATGAGGGAAGGACAAAAGAAAGAAGAAAAGGAATGGGGCAGAAAGAAAGAAAGAAAAGAAAAGAAAGGAATGCAGTAAGGACAAAAGAAAAAGAATGGAAAGGAATGTGGGAAGGATGAAATAAAAGGAGTTAAAGGAATGAGGAAAGATAAACAAAAAGAAGGGAAGGGAATGATGGAGGATGAAAGAAAAGAAGGTAAAGGAATGAGGAGAGATGAAATAAAAAAGGTAAATGAATGAGGGAGAGATTAAAGAAATAGAAAAGAAAAGAAAGAGGAAGGATGAAGGAAGGAAAGGGATGAGGGAAGGATGAAGGAAGTAAAAGAAAGGAAAGGAATATATGGATAAAGGTAAAAAGGAAAGGAGGCTTGATAAAAGAAAAGGAATGAAGGGATGAAGTAAAGGAAAGAGGGAAGGATGTAAGGAAAAGAAGGAATGAAGGAAGAAAAGGAAAGAACAGATTAAGATTAAGGAAAAATAAAGGGATGAAGGAAAGGGAAGGGAAGGAACAATAATTTCCCCACTGTGGGACAAATAAAGGTTTATCTTATCTTATCTTATCTTATCTTATCTTATCTTATCTTATCTTATCTTATCTTATCTTATCTTATCTTAATAAGGAAAGGAAAAAGGAAAGAATAAAGGCACTGAGTAAAGATTAATGAATAAGTAAGCCAGTGCACATGAACCCCAGCGTTCACCACTGTCATTAACCACTACCAATTTATAACACAAAAAAATGCAATTTTATTTGTATTTAATTGAATAGTGCAATAAATAATACAATAAATACTATATTTTATAAATGTTTACTAAAGTGTTACATTGAGGTCGACCGATATGGGTTTCTATCTGGCTGATGCAGATATTTCGAAATCTATGATGCTGATTGTTGGGCTTTTTTCCCCCCTTCGTCTCAGTTAAGTAATAAGAAGTGAGACATAAAATTAATTAAATTAGACATTTATTGAACAACACAAGTCTCTCCAATCAGGGAACTTGGTTTTGGTGCCAGTAGACTAAACAACAGCTGCTTGAAGACTTGTTTAACAACTCTTAAATCAAAACAAATCTCTCTCCACATGAATATATAACCAATGAAATATATAAGGCTAGATTCAGAACGAAGGATAAGTACTTAAAGACCGGGACACACTAAGCCTATGGTCACAATGTCGGGTGTTTTTTAAACGCCGGCTTTATTTTTTTCTGCGTCAGCTGTTTTTCGACATCAGCGAATCGGCGTTGTCGCTTTTGTGAGAAAGAGAACTCATATTGGCTATTCATCTTAGCGAATGAGCACAAGAGAAAAACTGAACTTTGCGTTAAATATTCACGTGTTCCACAACAATGCTTAGCTGCTCGCAGATGCGCCTGCCTTTTAATTGACCTAATATAAAATATAAAAAAAAATGGCAAAAAATCACAACCCTAACCCTTACTCTTACTCTTACCCTAACTTCTTGTGTATAATATATTTGAAAATTTAGAAAGCATTCTAAAGAGTAAAACATGTGATTTAGTTAAATGCTAAATAAATGATTAGATCTGTAATACAGGGTTCATGTATAATACAATGTAAAATTATTTTGCTAAAAGAAAATATAATTTGTTATTGTGCAATAAAAGATAAACATTATTATACGTCATTTTTATTATTATACACTTATGTGAAATTATTCCATAGTTCATGTTCTTATTTGACATAAAGAGTGTTTAATAATAAAAATGAAGCATAATAAAGGTCAGGTCAATGTGACGAATAAAGGGTCTGTGTTGAATCCCAAAAATATTTTAAATAACTTGAACAAATTGTTTATAAAGTTGCACAAAGTGGACCCGTCTAAATTGGTCTTCGCCCAATACTCTGAATATTAAAGCATATACTCACATTAAAGCATATCAGGATATTAATTTTATTTTTCTGTTCTATTTTAAGTAACTTTCTCTGTAAATCAAATAGCATAAACTATTTATAATACTTCAGAATTATCTGGAGATAAAAATGTAAGGAATGCACAATTAAGTATTTCTTTATATATATATATATATATATATATATATATATATATATATATATATATAGTGAGGAAAATAAGTATTTGAACACCCTGCTATTTTGCAAGTTCTCCCACTTAGAAATCATGAAGGGGTCTGAAATTGTCATCGTAGGTGCATGTCCACTGTGAGAGACATAATCTAAAACAGAAATCCAAAAATCACAAAATATGATTTTTAAACTATTTATTTGTATGATACAGCTGCAAATAAGTATTTGAACATCTGTCTATCAGCTAGAATTCTGACCCTCAAAGGCCTGTTAGTCTGCCTTTAAAATGTCCACCTCCACTACATTTATTATCCTAAATTAGATGCACCTGTTTGAGGTCGTTAGCTGCATAAAGACACCTGTCCACCCCATACAATCAGTAAGAATCCAACTACTAACATGGCCAAGACCAAAGAGCTGTCCAAAGACACTAGAGACAAAATTGTACACCTCCACAAGGCTGGAAAGGGCTACGGGGAAATTGCCAAGCAGCTTGGTGAAAAATGGTCCACTGTTGGAGCAATCATTAGAAAATGGAAGAAGCTAAACATGACTGTCAATCTCTCTCAGACTCGGGCTCCATGCAAGATCTCACCTTCGTGGGGTCTCAATGATCATAAGGAAGGTGAGAAATCAGCCCAGAACTACACGGGAGGAGCTGGTCAATGACCTGAAAAGAGCTGGGACCACCGTTTCCAAGGTTACTGTTGGTAATACACTAAGACGTCATGGTTTGAAATCATGCATGGCACGGAAGGTTCCCCTGCTTAAACCAGCACATGTCCAGGCACGTCTTAAGTTTGCCAATGACCATTTGGATGATCCAGAGGAGTTATGGGAGAAAGTCATTTGGTCAGATGAGACCAAAATAGAACTTTTGGGTCATAATTCCACTAAACATTTTTGGAGGAAGAAGAATGATGAGTACCATCCCAAGAACACCATCCCTACTGTGAAGCATGGGGGTGGTAGCATCATGCTTTGGGGGTGTTTTTCTGCACATGGGACAGGGTGACTGCACTGTGTTAAGGAGAGGATGACCGGGCCATTTATTGCGAGATTTTGGGGAACAACCTCCTTCCCTCAGTTAGAGCATTGAAGATGGGTATATATATACAGTGCCCTCCACAAAATTCTCCTTTTTTTTTTTAAACAACATAGAACCCAAATGCAAAAAAAGAGAAAAATCCAACCTTTTATTTAAGTACATTACTTTGGTGGTAAAAAAAATCACACATTTAGAAAAGAAAAAAAAAACTTGAAATCATGTGTGCCACAATTACTGGCACCCCTAACAATTCCTCTGAAAAATTTAATTTTTTTTTTTTTTAAATATATTTTTCTGTAGTTGCTAAGGTTGGTCAGGGTATCTAAGGACTTTTAATTAGTAATTCATGATTTCCTGTTTCCCTGGGGTATAAATATGACGTGACACAGAGGCCTAATTCTCTTACCCATTTGTCAACATGGCAAAGACAAGAGAACACACCATTCAAGTAAGGCAGATGTGTGTCGACCTTCATAAGACAGGCAATGGCTACAAGAAAATAGCCACTCGCCTTAACTTGCCGGTATCTACAGTCAGAGGAATCATTAAGAAGTTTAAAACAACTGGAACAGTGACAAGCAAGGCTGGAAGAGGTCCCAAGTTTATCTTGCCACAACGCACAGTGAGGAGGATGGTAAGAGAAGTAAAAAAATTTCCCAAGCTCACCGTCACAGAATTGCATCAAAGAGTGGCATCTTGGGGTCACAGAGTCTCCAAAACAACGATCAGACGCTCTCTACATGCCAACAAGATGTTTGGGAGGCATGCAAGGAAAAAGCCTTTTCTCACTAACACTCACAAGCGTAAACGTCTGGAGTTTGCTAAGCGGTACTGGGACTTCAACTGGGATCGTGTGCTTTGGTCAGATGAGACTAAGATTGAGCTTTTGGCAACAAACACTCTAAGTGGGTCTGGCGAAACAAAAGATGAGTATGCCGAAAAGCACCTCATGCCCACCGTGAAGTATGGTGGAGGATCTGTGATGCTGTGGGCCTGTTTCTCTTCAAATGGCCCTGGGAACCTTGTTAGGGTGCATGGCATTATGAACGCTTTGAAGTACCAGGATATTTTAAATAAAAACCTGATGGCCTCTGCCAGAAAGCTGAAGATGGGTCGTCATTGGGTCTTTCAGCAGGATAATGATCCAAAACATGTGGCAAAATCTACACAAAAGTGGTTCAGCAGTCACAAACTCAAGGTCCTCACATGGCCATCTCAGTCCCCAGACCTCAACCCAATCGAAAACCGGTGGGGCGAGCTAAAGAGAAGAGTGCATAAGAGAGGACCCAGGACACTGGATGATCTAGAAAGATTGTGCAAAGAAGAATGGTCAAAATCCTCTCTCTGTGTTCTCCAATCTTGTGAAATGTTATAGGAGGAGATTAAGTGCTGTCTTGTTGGCAAAAGGAGGTTGTACAAAGTATTAACATCAGGGTGCCAATAATTGTGGCACACATGATTTCAAGTTTTTTTTTTTTCTAAATGTGTGATTTTTACCACCAAAGTAATGTACTTAAATAAAAGGTTGGATTTTTCCTCTTTTTTTGCATTTGGGTTCTATGTTGTTTTAAAAAAGGAGAATTTTTGAAGTCCACGACCACATCTTAAACAGGGGTGCCAATAATTGTGGAGGGCACTGTATGTATATATATATATATATATATATATATATATATATATATATATATATATATATATATATATATATATATATATTTACTTAAAGCCCAGGACACACTAAGCCTATGGTCACAATGTCGGGTGGTTTTTAAACGCCGGGTTTATTTTTTTCTGCATCAGCTGTGTTTAGCTGTGTGAGAAAGAAAACTTCCATATACATACATACATATACATGTGTGTGTGTATGTATGTGTGTATATATATACAGTGCAGACCAAAAGTTTGGACACACCTTCTCATTCAAAGAGTTTTCTTTATTTTTAATGAATATGAAAATTGTAGATTCAAAGTAGCCACCGTTTGCTTAGATTACTGCTTTGCACACTCTTGGCATTCTCTTGATGCCTACTTTGAAGAACCTACAATATGACATATTTTCAGTTGTTTCACACTTTTTTGTTATGTATATAATTCCACATGTGTTAATTCATAGTTTTGATGCCTTCAGTGTGAATCTACAATTTTCATAGTCATGAAAATAAAGAAAACTGTTTGAATGAGCAGGTGTGTCCAAACTTTTGGTCTGTACTGTATATACAATATATATAAATTTTTGGTCTGTACTGTGTATATATATATATATATATATATATATATATATATATATATATATATATATATATATATATATATATATATATATACTGTATATTCTCATACAGTATATATTCCTATCCAATACAGACAAAAGAAATACACAGTTCATAAGTGTTTATATATTCATATTCATGATATTTGTATTTAAAAGCTTAAAAGCAATTGGACATGTTAGTAAATATAATAATTAATTATTAATTAATAATTAATTATTGGATGCAAATCTTTTTGCCAATAAATACTGTACCTGAAGTTTAGACTCTAAAACTCTTATTATTATTATTGTTATTATTATTATTATTATTATAATCATCACTATTTGTAGCCTGTGAGCTGTGTAGAATGTTTAATAAATAATGATCAATTTCAGCACATTATTGTTGCAGAAGAATGCATAAAGTACTCCTTTGATCGACAGATAATATACACATATATATCTTGCTTCCCATGCAATAATCTTGCACCTGTGACATCAGCAATGGGAGGAGAAATGTAGAGAATGCATCTCGTTAGACACCCACAAGCTTCAACACTTTGTGAAAAACAAAGTAATTAGTGTGGTGCGAAATGTAAAAAGGCATGTGGTATATAGCTAGATACTTCACACGACTTCCTCATATCACTTGAGTGGTTACAATGCCTAAGCCTCTGAGACAGAACCTGAGAGAGGAAACCAAGCTAGAACGGACACAATACGGAGCAGGTAGTGTTGTATATTTGTTCATTCTACAATTAACTGGTTGTAGTTACACAGTAACTCGTAAGGAGAAGTTGGATTGTGTGCTGTTTTGCAGAAGTGGATCTTAAATTAGAGCTGTAATAAGTTGTTCAAATAAAGGATGAGGTTTTGATTTCTTGTTTAAATGTAGAATATACAGAAAACACATACACACACATATAAATAAATAACAAAAACCTAGCAGGTACAAGTGAATTTAGTTGATGTTTACATCAATTGTTCAGTTCTATTCAGTTTGATTTGCGTAGTGCTTACTAACAATGAACATTGTCAAAAAGTAACACATATTAAACCTTCGAATGAAGTAAAATTCTGATTCTAACCGTGTCATTGTCGTTTGAGCATTTTTGAAAAGCACAAATTTTACAAACTAGAGTTGATAACAAATTGTGCAATAAACAAAATAAATCCAGAGAGCAGCTGTAAAAGTTAATAAGCAAAGTCAGGGGATAATTCAGTGTTTTGGTTCAAGTCTGGTTAAGTCTGCAGAGACTCTGGTAAGCATTCTTTACCACTGTGCTGGGCAGAAAAGCATCTCAATTACTGTATGCACAGCACATTTACCCTGAAAGCAGATGGGTTACAACTACAGAAGACCACACTGAATTTTCACTCCGACGCTCACACAATGCTTTTTTGAAACTGAACACTTTCAGTTAACCTGTGCCTGAGATTAGAAGAACAGATAACAAACGCGTTTCTATTTTAGCAGCCAGATAATGTTTAATAAAGACAAAAATAAAGTGGGGTATTTTTGTCTCGTTTTCCTGTATAATGAGCTATCTGTGTAACTGCACACTCTGCTCCTCACACCCAAGGGTATGACATTATAAAGCTAAGCCGCATGTTACTAAGCGTCATTAAAACTATGATGTTCATGTCGGTGACATTTTCTCACATGCTGTTGTCATGCTGATAAAACCTGAGATATGACATCGTTTTCTCACTGATTTCCATCGCATACCTGTTCGGCCTCAGGCTGCCATGGAAACGCATATCCATGGTAACTGTGTCACTACCCCTTTGGTGTGTTTGTAATGCAGGGCAGTACGGATGATAGGTATGACACGATGGTATCAGAGTCTTGAGCTCAACACACATACATTCACACGTGCAGGCAAATTTAACGTGCTTTTTCACCAACCCAGCTTATTTAGGTTTGTGAGGTTATATATGTATTTATGTGGAAAATATTATTTTCGGTAATTTTTTTTTTTTTTATTCATATTTAAATTTTCGTGTGTGTGTGTGTGTTAAATGATCTTGAATGTCAGGAGAATTGTAGATTAGTCTCACTGACAAGAAACCACACACATACATATACATGAATACGAATACATTTGTTCTCTAAGCATCGACTTGATTTACAGGTGAATTTTTACACTTGTACGTTGTAGAGCAGTGTGTGTGTGTGTGTGTGTGTGTGTGTGTGTGTGTGTGTGTGTGTGTGTCAACCCTGACTGACCTTGTGTATCTGTATTCCAGCAATCCAGAAGGATTTACAGGAGTCCTCATGTAACTTCACTAGGTCATGGATTTAGAATCTCCTGGAGGCTAAAATTATTTTTAAGCATTTTAGTCATTTAAGTTTTATTAGCTACTAAATTAGCCACATAAATATTTATATAACTAGAATGTCTTGACACTGGTGTATGTGTGTTTATGAGTGATTTCTGTTTTTCTTGTTTCTAATCCTTTGTTCACACATTAAATTAAAACGAGAGCGGGGGAGCTCAGAAGTCAGACTGTCCCAGATATCACCGAGAATTTAATTAGTGATCGGAAATCTCTGGAGAGCTCTTACTTCCACAAGATTCGGAATTAGCTTTGCTGTACAGCTGACTTTATTATTCCTCAGGCTTACACATAATCTGTCCATCCAGCATTCTTTCTCTATCTCTCTCACTCTCTGTCCCTCCTTTGTCTTTAAACCCTCCCTATCCCCATAACAGTTCCATTACGTCATCTTAGGAAGCATTCTATATATTCGAAAGTATGCGGACACCTGGCCCGTATGTGAAAGCGGCGCTATTGTCTCACCACCATCCTGACCCAGTTTGTTTGTGAGTGTTTTTACATATAAATAGTGTGAATATTGCTAATTCATACTCTGAATTGCTATTTGGTGCATAGGATCAAGCTTTCTTCCATACAAGCTTTCTTCCATACTTGTCTATCTGGAAAGGTTTCACCACAGCCCTCAGCCTGGGGCTCATTCATTTCCTCCAAAACCTGTGGAGGCAGAGAGATCTCTGGAGAGG